>NC_092477.1:517500-605000 GCF_047495875.1 Pithys albifrons albifrons | reverse complement strand
CTAAGGAACCACTGTACTTTTCACGGGGAAAGAAAGCTCCAGGCCTGGATTCTCAGATGCATATGATTCACTTACCAAGGCCATAAGAAATATGTGTCCTGATACATTCTTTCTGGCAGGAATCGACTGTTTCACTTGTTAGCAGAAAAATGCTACTCTTTGCGAGCTGAACTTCCCCTAAGGAACAACTGTGCTTTGCATCCAGAAAGAGAGCTCCAGTCCTGGATTATCTGATGCATATGATTCACTAGCCAGAGCCATAAGAGTACTGTGTCCTTATGCCTTCCGTCTGACAGGAATCAACTGTTTCACTTGTTAGCAAGTCAAAGTTGCACTTTTCTCGTTGAGCTTCCCCTAAGGAACAACAGTGCTTTGTACCGTGAAAGCAAGCTCCACTCCTGGAGTTTTAGATGCATATGATTTACTTTGCAAAACCATAAGAAATATGTGCCCTGATGTCTCCTGTCTGACAGAAATCAAGAGTCTCACGTGTTAGAAGAGCAAAGGTGCACTTTGCGATACGAGCTTCCCCTAAGGAACAAGGTAGTTTTTCACAGAGAAAGAAAGCTCCAGACCTGCATTCTCGGATGCCTATGATTCACTTATCAAAGCCATAAGAAATGTGTGTCCTTATGCCTTCTGTCTTGCAAGAATCAGCTGTTTCTCTTGTTAGCAACGAAAAGTTACACTTTGCGAGATGAGCTTCCCTTAAGGAACAAGGCTGTTTTTCACCGAGAAAGAAAGATCCAGGCCTGCATTCTCAGATGCATATTATTCACTTATCAAAGCCATAAGAAATGTGTGTCCTTATGCCTTCTGTCTTGCAAGAATCAGCTGTTTCTCTTGTTAGCAACGAAAAGTTGCACTTTGCGAGATGAGCTTCCCCTAAGGAACAAGGTTGTTTTTCACGGAGAAAGAAAGATCCAGGCCTGGATTCTCAGATGCATATGAGAATCTTTCTAAAGCCATAAGAAATATGTGTCCTGATACATTCTTTCTGGCAGGAATCGACTGTTTCACTTGTTAGTAGAAAAATGCTACTCTTTGCGAGCTGAACTTCCCCTAAGGAACAACTGCGCTTTGCATCCAGAAAGAGAGCTCCAGTCTTGGATTCTCAGATGCATATTATTCACTTCCCAAAGCCTTAAGAAATGTGTGTCCTTATGCCTTCTGTCTTGCAAGAACCAGCTGTTTCTCTTGTTAGCAACGAAAAGTTGCACTTTGCTCGTTGAGCTTCCCCTAGGGACCAACAGTGCTTTGCACCGTGAAAGCAAGCTCCACTCCTGGAGTTTTAGATGCATATGATTTACTTTCCAAAGCCATAAGAAATATGTGCCCTGATGTCTCCTGTCTGTCAGAAATCAAGAGTTTCGCGTGTTAGAAGAGCAAAGGTGCACTTTGCGATACGAGCTTCCCCTAAGGAACAAGGTTGTTTCTCACCGAGAAAGAAAGCTCCAGACCTGCATTCTCGGATGCCTACGATTCACTTATCAAAGCCATAAGAAATGTGTGTCCTTATGCCTTCTGTCTTGCAAGAATCAGCTGTTTCTCTTGTTAGCAACGAAAAGTGCACTTTGCGAGATGAGCTTCCCCTAAGGAACAAGGTTGTTTCTCACCGAGAAAGAAAGCTCCAGACCTGCATTCTCGAATGCATATGATTCACTTATCAAAGCCATAAGAAATGTGTGTCCTTATGCCTTCTGTCTTGCAAGAATCAGCTGTTTCTCTTGTTAGCAACGAAAAGTTGCACTTTGCTGGTTGAGCTTACCCTAAGGAACAACAGTGCTTTGTACCGTGAAAGCAAGCTCCACTCCTGGAGTTTTAGATGCATATGATTTACTTTCCAAAGCCATAAGAAATATGTGCCCTGATGTCTCCTGTCTGACAGAAATCAAGAGTTTCACGTGTTAGAAGAGCAAAGGTGCACTTTGCTATACGAGCTTCCCCTAAAGAAACAAGGTTGTTTCTCACCGAGAAAGAAAGCTCCAGACCTGCATTCTCAGATGCATATTATTCACCTATCAAAGCCAAGAGAAATATGTGTACTTATGCCTTCTGTCTTGCAAGAATCAAATGTTTCTCCTGTTAGCAACGAAAAGTTGCACTTTGCGAGATGAGCTTCCCTTAAGGAACAAAGTTGTTTTTCACCGCAAAAAAAGATCCAGGCCTGGATTTTCAGATGCATATTATTCACTTATCAAAGCCATAAGAAATGTGTGTCCTTATGCCTTCTGTCTTGCAAGAATCAGCTGTTTCTCTTGTTAGCAACGAAAAGTTGCACTTTGCGAGATGAGCTTCCCCTAAGGAACAAGGTTGTTTTTCACGGAGAAAGAAAGATCCAGGCCTGGATTCTCAGATGCATATGAGAATCTTTCTAAAGCCATAAGAAATATGTGTCCTGATACATTCTTTCTGGCAGGAATCGACTGTTTCACTTGTTAGTAGAAAAATGCTACTCTTTGCGAGCTGAACTTCCCCTAAGGAACAACTGCGCTTTGCATCCAGAAAGAGAGCTCCAGTCTTGGATTCTCAGATGCATATTATTCACTTCCCAAAGCCTTAAGAAATGTGTGTCCTTATGCCTTCTGTCTTGCAAGAACCAGCTGTTTCTCTTGTTAGCAACGAAAAGTTGCACTTTGCTCGTTGAGCTTCCCCTAGGGACCAACAGTGCTTTGCACCGTGAAAGCAAGCTCCACTAATGGAGTTTTAGATGCATATGATTTACTTTCCAAAGCCATAAGAAATATGTGCCCTGATGTCTCCTGTCTCTGAGAAATCAAGAGTTTCGCGTGTTAGAAGAGCAAAGGTGCACTTTGCGATACGAGCTTCCCCTAAGGAACAAGGTTGTTTCTCACCGAGAAAGAAAGATCCAGGACTGGATTCTCAGATGCATATTATTCACTTCCCAAAGCCATAAGAAATGTGTGTCCTTATGCCTTCTGTCTTGCAAGAATCAGCTGTTTCTCTTGTTAGCAACGAAAAGTTGCACTTTGCGAGATGAGCTTCCCCTAAGGAACAACAGTGCTTTGTACCGTGAAAGCAAGCTCCACTCCTGGAGTTTTAGATGCATATGATTTACTTTCCAAAGCCATAAGAAATATGTGCCCTGATGTCTCCTGTCTGACAGAAATCAAGAGTTTCACGTGTTAGAAGAGCAAAGGTGCACTTTGCTATACGAGCTTCCCCTAAGAAACAAGGTTGTTTCTCACCGAGAAAGAAAGCTCCAGACCTGCATTCTCAGATGCATATTATTCACCTATCAAAGCCAAAAGAAATATGTGTACTTATGCCTTCTGTCTTGCAAGAATCAAATGTTTCTCCTGTTAGCAACGAAAAGTTGCACTTTGCGAGATGAGCTTCCCTTAAGGAACAAAGTTGTTTTTCACCGAGAAAGAAAGATCCAGGCCTGGATTTTCAGATGCATATTATTCACTTATCAAAGCCATAAGAAATGTGTGTCCTTATGCCTTCTGTCTTGCAAGAATCAGCTGTTTCTCTTGTTAGCAACGAAAAGTTGCACTTTGCGAGATGAGCTTCCCTTAAGTAACAAGGTTGTTTTTCACCGAGAAAGAAAGATCAAGTCCTGGATTGTCAGATGCATATAATTCACTTATCGAAGCCATAAGAAATGTGTGTCCTTATGCCTTCTGTCTTGCAAGAATCAGCTGTTTCTCTTGTTAGCAACGAAAACTTGCACTTTGCGAGATAAGCTTCCCTTAAGGAACAAAGTTGTTTTTCACCGAGAAAGAAAGATCCAGGCCTGGATTTTCAGATGCATATGATTCACTTCTCAAAGCCATAAGAGATGTGTGTCCTTATGCTTTCTGTCTTGCAAGAATCAGTAGTTTCTCTTGTTAGCAACGAAAAGTTGCACTTTGCGAGATGAGCTTCCCCTAAGGAACAAGGTTGTTTTTCACCGAGAAAGAAAGATGCAGGCCTGGTTTCTCATATGCATATGATTCACTTATCAAAGCCATAAGAGATGTGTGTCCTTATGCCTTCTGTCTTGCAAGAATCAGCGGTTTCTCTTGTTAGCAACGAAAAGTTGCACTTTGCGAGATGAGCATCAGTTAAGGAACAAGGTTGTTTTTCACCGAGAAAGAAAGATCCAGTCCTGGATTCTCAGATGCATATTATTCACTTCCCAAAGCCATAAGAAATGTGTGTCCTTATGCCTTCTTTCTGTCAGGAATCGACTGTTTCACTTGTTAGCAAAAGCAAAGTTGCACTTTGCTCGTTGAGCTTCCCCTAAGGAACAACAGTGCTTTGTACCGTGAAAGCAAGCTCCACTCCTGGAGTTTTAGATGCATATTATTTACTTCCCAAAACCATAAGAAATATGTGCCCCGATGTCTCCTTCTGACAGAAATCAAGAGTTTCACGTGTTAGAAGAGGAAAGGTGCACTTTGCGATACGAGCTTCCCCTAAGGAACAAGGTTGTTTCTCACCGAGAAAGAAAGCTCCAGACCTGCATTCTCGGATGCATATGATTCATTTCTCAAAGCCAAGAGAAATGTGTGTACTTATGCCTTCTGTCTTGCAAGAATCAAATGTTTCTCCTGTTAGCAACGGAAAGTTGCAGTTTGCGAGATGAGCTTCCCTTAAGGAACAAAGTTGTTTTTCACCGAGAAAGAAAGATCCAGGCCTGGATTCTCAGATGCATATAATTCACATATCAAAGCCATAAGAAATGTGTGTCCTTATGCCTTCTGTCTTGCAAGAATCAGCTGTTTCTCTTGTTAGCAACGAAAAGTTGCACTTTGCTCGTTGAGCTTCCCCTAAGGAACAACAGTGCTTTGTACCGTGAAAGCAAGCTCCACTCCTGGAGTTTTAGATGCATATGATTTACTCTCCAAAACCATAAGAAATATGTGTCCCGATGTCTCCTGTCTGACAGAAATCAAGAGTTTCCGGTGTTAGAAGAGGAAAGGTGCACTTTGCGATACGAGCTTCCCCTAAGGAACAAGGTTGTTTCTCACCAAGAAAGAAAGCTCCAGACCTGCATTCTCAGATGCATATTATTCACCTATCAAAGCCAAGAGAAATATGTGTACTTATGCCTTCTGTCTTGCAAG
The DNA here is from genome assembly GCF_047495875.1 of Pithys albifrons albifrons. Lineage (NCBI taxonomy): Eukaryota > Metazoa > Chordata > Aves > Passeriformes > Thamnophilidae > Pithys > Pithys albifrons. The sequence continues at coordinate 599,925 of NC_092477.1, read as the reverse complement.
AATCAAATGTTTCTCCTGTTAGCAACGAAAAGTTGCACTTTGCGAGATGAGCTTCCCTTAAGGAACAAAGTTGTTTTTCACCGAGAAAGAAAGATCCAGGCCTGGATTTTCAGATGCATATTATTCACTTATCAAAGCCATAAGAAATGTGTGTCCTTATGCCTTCTGTCTTGCAAGAATCAGCTGTTTCTCTTGTTAGCAACGAAAACTTGCACTTTGCGAGATGAGCTTCCCTTAAAGAACAAAGTTGTTTTTCACCGAGAAAGAAAGATCCAGGACTGGATTTTCAGATGCATATGATTCACTTCTCAAAGCCATAAGAAATGTGTGTCCTTATGCCTTCTGTCTTGCAAGAATCAGCTGTTTCTCTTGTTAGCAACGAAAAGTTGCACTTTGCGAGATGAGCTTCCCTTAAGGAACAAAGTTGTTTTTCACCGAGAAAGAAAGATCCAGGCCTGGATTTTCAGATGCATATGATTCACTTCTCAAAGCCATAAGAGATGTGTGTCCTTATGCTTTCTGTCTTGCAAGAATCAGTAGTTTCTCTTGTTAGCAACGAAAAGTTGCACTTTGCGAGATGAGCATCAGTTAAGGAACAAGGTTGTTTTTCACCGAGAAAGAAAGATGCAGTCCGGGTTTCTCAGATGCATATTATTCACTTCCCAAAGCCATAAGAAATGTGTGTCCTTATGCCTTCTGTCTGACAAGAATCAGCTGTTTCTCTTGTTAGCAACGAAAAGTTGCACTTTGCTCGTTGAGCTTCCCCTACAGAACAACAGTGCTTTGCACCGTGAAAGCAAGCTCCACTCCTGGAGTTTTAGATGCATATGATTTACTTTCCAAAACCATAAGAAATATGTGCCCTGATGTCTCCTGTCTGACAGAAATCAAGAGTTTCACGTTTTAGAAGAGCAAATGTGCACTTTGCGATACGAGCTTCCCCTAAGGAACAAGGTTGTATCTCACCGAGAAAGAAAGTTCCAGACCTGCATTCTCGAATGCATATGATTCACCTATCAAAGCCAAGAGAAATGTGTGTACTTATGCCTTCTGTCTTGCAAGAATCAAATGTTTCTCCTGTTAGCAACGAAAAGTTGCACTTTGCGAGATGAGCTTCCCTTAAGGAACAAGGTTGTTTTTCACCGAGAAAGAAAGATGCAGTCCTGGATTCTCAGATGCATATGATTCACTTATCAAAGCCATTAGAAATGTGTGTCCTTATGCCTTCTGTCTTGCAAGAATCAGCTGTTTCTCTTGTTAGCAACGAAAAGTTGCACTTTGCGAGATGAGCATCAGTTAAGGAACAAGGTTGTTTTTCACCGAGAAAGAAAGATGCAGTCCTGGATTCTCAGATGCATATTATTCACTTATCAAAGCCATAAGAAGTGTGTGTCCTGATGCCTTCTGTCTTGCAAGAATCAGCTGTTTCTCTTGTTAGCAACGAAAAGTTGCACTTTGCGAGATGAGCTTTCCTTAAGGAACAAGGTTGTTTTTCACCGAGAAAGAAAGATCCAGGCCTGGATTCTCAGATGCATATGAGAATCTTTCTAAAGCCATAAGAAATATGTGTCCTGATACATTCTTTCTGGCAGGAATCGACTGTTTCACTTGCTAGCAGAAAAATGCTACTCTTTGCGAGCTGAACTTCTTCTAAGGAACAACTGCGCTTTGCATCCAGAAAGAGAGCTCCAGTCCTGGATTCTCTGATGCATGTGATTCACTAGCCAGAGCCATAAGAATACTGTGTCCTGATGCCTTCTGTCTGACAGGAATCGACTGTTTCACTTGTTAGCAAAGCAAAGTTGCACTTTGCTCGTTGAGCTTCCCCTAAGGAACAACAGTGCTTTGCACCGTGAAAGCAAGCTCCACTCCTGGAGTTTTAGATGCATATGATTTACTTTCCAAAACCATAAGAAATATGTGCCCCGATATCTTTTGTCTGAGAGAAATCAAGAGTTTCACGTGTTAGAAGAGCAAAGGTGCATTTTGCGATATGAGCTTCCTCTAAGGAACAAGGTTGCTTTCACCGAGAAAGAAGGCTCTAGACCAGCATTCTCGAATGCATATGATTCACTTATCAAAGCCATAAGAAATGTGTGTCCTTATGCCTTCTGTCTTGCAAGAATCAGCTGTTTCTCTTTTTAACAACGAAAAGTTGCACTTTGCGAGATGAGTTTCCCTTAAGGAACAAAGTTGTTTTTCACGGAGAAAGAAAGATCCAGGCCTGGATTCTCAGATGCATATTATTCACTTCCCAAAGGCTTAAGAAATGTGTGTCCTTATGCCTTCTGTCTTGCAAGAATCAGCTGTTTCTCTTGTTACCAACGAAAAGTTGCACTTTGCGAGATGAGCTTCCCTTAAGGAACAAAGTTGTTTCTCACCGAGAAAGAAAGATCCAGACCTGCATTCTCGGATGCATATTATTCACTTCCCAAAGCCATAAGAATACTGTGTCCTGATGCCTTCTGTCTGACAGGAATCGACTGTTTCACTTGTTAGCAAAGCAAAGTTGCACTTTGCTCGTTGAGCTTCCCCTAGGGAACAACAGTGCTTTGTACCGTGAAAGCAAGCTCCACTCCTGGAGTTTTAGATGCATATGATTTACTTTCCAAAACCATAAGAAATATGTGCCCCGATGTCTCCTGTCTGACAGAAATCAAGAGTTTCAGGTGTTAGAAGAGGAAAGGTGCACTTTGCGCTACGAGCTTCCCCTAAGGAACAAAGTTGTTTCTCACCGAGAAAGAAAGCTCCAGACCTGCATTCTCAGATGCATATTATTCACCTATCAAAGCCAAGAGAAATGTGTGTACTTATGCCTTCTGTCTTGCAAGAATCAGCTGTTTCTCCTGTTAGCAACGAAAAGTTGCACTTTGGGTGATGAGTTCCCTTAAGGAACAAGGCTGTTTTTCACCGAGAAAGAAACATCCAGGCCTGCATTCTCAGATGCATATTATTCACTTATCAAAGCCATAAGAAATGTGTGTCCTTATGCCTTCTGTCTTGCAAGAATCAGCTGTTTCTCTTGTTAGCAACGAAAAGTTGCACTTTGCGAGATGAGCATCAGTTAAGGAACAAGGTTGTTTTTCACCGAGAAAGAAAGATCCAGGCCTGGATTCTCAGATGCATATGAGAATCTTTCTAAAGCCATAAGAAATATTTGTCCTGATACATTCTTTCCTGCAGGAATCGACTGTTTCACTTGCTAGCAGAAAAATGCTACTCTTTGCGAGCTGAACTTCCCCTAAGGAACAACTGCGCTTTGCATCCAGAAAGAGAGCTCCAGTCCTGGATTCTCTGATGCATGTGATTCACTAGCCAGAGCCATAAGAATACTGTGTCCTGATGCCTTTTGTCTGACAGGAATCGACTGTTTCACTTGTTAGCAAAGCAAAGTTGCAATTTGCTCGTTGAGCTTCCCCTAAGGAACAACAGTGCTTTGTACCGTGAAAGCAAGCTCCACTCCTGGAGTTTTAGATGCATATGATTTACTTTCCAAAACCATAAGAAATATGTGCCCCGATGTCTCCTGTCTGACAGAAATCAAGAGTTTCACGTGTTAGAAGAGGAAAGGTGCACTTTGCGATACGAGCCTCCCCTAAGGAACAAGGTTGTTTCTCACCGAGAAAGAAAGCTCCAGACCTGCATCCTCAGATGCATATTATTCACCTATCAAAGCCAAGAGAAATGTGTGAACTTATACCTTCTCTCTTGGAAGAATCAGCTGTTTCTCTTGTTAGCAATGAAAACTTGCACTTTGCGAGATGAGTTTCCCTTAAGGAACAAAGTTCTTTCTCACCAAGAAAGAAAGCTCCAGACCTGCATTCTCGGATCCATATGATTCACTTCTCAAAGCCATAAGAGATGTGTGTCCTTATGCTTTCTGTCATGCAAGAATCAGCTGTTTCTCTTGTTAGCAACGAAAAGTTGCACTTTCCGAGATGAGCATCAGTTAAGGAACAAGATTGTTTTTCACCGAGAAAGAAAGATCCAGGCCTGGATTCTCAGATGCATATTATTCACTTCCCAAAGCCATAAGAAATGTGTGTCCTTATGCCTTCTGTCATGCAAGAATCAACTGTTTCTCTTGTTAGCAACGAAAAGTTGCACTTTGCTCGTTGAGCTTCCCCTAAGGAACAACAGTGCTTTGCACCGTGAAAGCAAGCTCCACTCCTGGAGTTTTAGATGCATATGATTTACTTTCCAAAACCATAAGAAATATGTGCCTTGATGTCTCCTGTCTGTCAGAAATCAAGAGTTTCACGTGTTAGAAGAGCAAAGGTGCACTTTGCGATACGAGCTTCCCCTAAGGAACAAGGTGGTTTCTCACCGAGAAAGAAAGCTCCAGACCTTCATTCTAGGATGCATATGATTCACTTATCAAAGCCATAAGAAATGTGTGTCCTTATGCCTTCTGTCTTGCAAGAATCAGCTGTTTCTCTTGTTAGCAACGAAAAGTTGCACTTTGCGAGATGAGCTTCCCTTAAGGAACAAAGTTGTTTTTCACCGAGAAAGAAAGATCCAGTCCTGGATTTTCAGATGCATATTATTCACTTATCAAAGCCATAAGAAGTGTGTGTCCTTATGCCTTCTGTCTTGCAAGAATCAGCTGTTTCTCTTGTTAGCAACGAAAAGTTGCACTTTGCGAGATGAGCATCAGTTAAGGAACAAGATTGTTTTTCACCGAGAAAGAAAGCTCCAGACCTGCATTCTCGGATGCATATGATTCACTTATCAAAGCCATAAGAAATGTGTGTCCTTATGCCTTCTGTCTTGCAAGAATCAGCTGTTTCTTTTGTTAGCAACGAAAAGTTGCACTTTGCGAGATGAGCTTCCCTTAAGGAACAAAGTTTTTTTTCACCGTGAAAGAAAGATCCAGGCCTGGATTCTCAGATGCATATTATTCACTTATCAAAGCCATAAGAAATGTGTGTCCTTATGCCTTCTGTCTTGCAAGAATCAGCTGTTTCTCTTGTTAGCAACGAAAAGTTGCACTTTGCGAGATGAGCTTTCCTTAAGGAACAAGGTTGTTTTTCACCGAGAAAGAAAGATCCAGGCCTGGATTCTCAGATGCATATGAGAATCTTTCTAAAGCCATAAGAAATATGTGTCCTGATACATTCTTTCTGGCAGGAATCGACTGTTTCACTTGTTAGCAGAAAAATGCTACTCTTTGCGAGCTGAACTTCCCCTAAGGAACAACTGCGCTTTGCATCCAGAAAGAGAGCTCCAGTCGTGGATTCTCTGATGCATGTGATTCACTAGCCAGAGCCATAAGAATACTGTGTCCTGATGCCTTCTGTCTGACAGGAATCGTCTGTTTCACTTGTTAGCAAAGCAAAGTTGCACTTTGCTCGTTGAGCTTCCCCTAAGGAACAACAGTGCTTTGCACCGTGAAAGCAAGCTCCACTCCTGGAGTTTTAGATGCATATGATTTACTTTCCAAAACCATAAGAAATATGTGCCCTGATGTCTCCTGTCTGACAGAAATCAAGAGTTTCACGTGTTAGAAGAGTAAAGGTGCACTTTGGGATACGAGCTTCCCCTAAGGAACAAGGTTCTTTCTCACCGAGAAAGAAAGATCCTGTCCTGGATTCTCAGATGCATATTATTCACTTATCAAAGCCATAAGAAATGTGTGTCCTTATGCCTTCTGTCTTGCAAGAATCAGCTGTTTCTCTTGTTAGCAACGAAAAGTTGCACTTTTCTCGTTGAGTTTCTTTTAAGGAACAGGGTTGTTTTCACCGAGAAAGAAAGATCCAGGCCTGGATTCTCAGATGCATATTATTCACTTCCCAAAGCCATAAGAAATGTGTGTCCTTATGCCTTCTGTCTTTCGAGAATCAGCTGTTTCTCTTCTTAGCAAGGAAAAGTTGCACTTTGCTCGTTGAGCTTCCCCTAAGGAACAACAGTGCTTTGCACCGTGAAAGCAAGCTCCACTCCTGGAGTTTTAGATGCATATGATTTACTTTCCAAAGCCATAAGAAATATGTGCCCTGATGTCTCCTGTCTGTCAGAAATCAAGATTTTCACGTGTTAGAAGAGTAAAGGTGCACTTTGCGATACGAGCTTCCCCTAAGGAACAAGGTTGTTTCTCACCGAGAAAGAAAGATCCAGGCCTGGATTTTCAGATGCATATTATTCACTTATCAAAGCCATAAGAAACGTGTGTCCTTATGCCTTCTGTCTTGCAAGAATCAGCTGTTTCTCTTGTTAGCAACGAAAAGTTGCACTTTGCGAATAAGCTTCTTCTAAGGAACAAGGTTTTTTTTCACCGAGAAAGAAAGATCCAGGCCTGGATTCTCAGATGCATATTATTCACTTATCAAAGCCATAAGAAATGTGTGTCCTTATGCCTTCTGTCTTGCAAGAATCAGCTGTTTCTCTTGTTAGCAACGAAAAGTTGCACTTTGCGAGATGAGCTTCCCCTAAGGAACAAGGTTGTTTTTCACCGAGAAAGAAAGATCCAGGCCTGGATTTTCAGATGCATATTATTCACTTATCAAAGCCATAAGAAATGTGTGTCCTTATGCCTTCTGTCTTGCAAGAATCAGCTGTTTCTCTTGTTAGCAACGAAAAGTTGCACTTTGCGAGATGAGCTTCCCCTAAGGAACAAGGTTGTTTTTCACCGAGAAAGAAAGATCCAGGCCTGGATTTTCAGATGCATATTATTCACTTATCAAAGCCATAAGAAATGTGTGTCCTTATGCCTTCTGTCTTGCAAGAATCAGCTGTTTCTCTTGTTAGCAACGAAAAGTTGCACTTTGCGAGATGAGCTTCCCCTAAGGGACAAGGTTGTTTTTCACCGAGAAAGAAAGATCCAGGCCTGGATTCTCAGATGCATATGAGAATCTTTCTAAAGCCATAAGAAATATGTGTCCTGATACATTCTTTCTGGCAGGAATCGACTGTTTCACTTGTTAGCAGAAAAATGCTACTCTTTGCGAGCTGAACTTCCCCTAAGGAACAACTGTGCTTTGCATCCAGAAAGAGAGCTCCAGTCCTGGATTCTCTAATGCATGTGATTCACTAGCCAGAGCCATAAGAATACTGTGTCCTGATGCCTTCTGTCTGACAGGAATCGACTGTTTCACTTGTTAGCAAAGCAAAGTTGCACTTTGCTCGTTGAGCTTCCCCTAAGGAACAACAGTGCTTTGCACCGTGAAAGCAAGCTCCACTCCTGGAGTTTTAGATGCATATGATTTACTTTCCAAAACCATAAGAAATATGTGCCCTGATGTCTCCTGTCTGACAGAAATCAAGAGTTTCACGTGTTAGAAGAGCAAATGTGCGCTTTGCGATACGAGCTTCCCCTAAGGAACAAGGTTGTTTCTCACCGAGAAAGAAAGCTCCAGACCTGCATTCTCAGATGCATATTATTCACCTATCAAAGCCAAGAGAAATGTGTGTACTTATGCCTTCTGTCTTGCAAGAATCAGATGTTTCTCCTGTAAGCAACGAAAAGTTGCACTTTGCGAGATGAGTTTCCCCTAAAGAACAAGGTTGTTTTTCACCGAGAAAGAAAGATCCAGGCCTGGATTCTCAGATGCATATTATTCACTTATCAAAGCCATAAGAAATGTGTGTCCTTATGCCTTCTGTCTTGCAAGAATCAGATGTTTCTCTTGTTAGCAACGAAAAGTTGCACTTTGCGAGATGAGCTTCTTTTAAGGAACAAGGTTGTTTTTCACCGAGAAAGAAACATCCAGTCCTGGATTCTCAGATGCATATTATTCACTTCCCAAAGCCATAAGAAATGTGTGTCCTTATGCCTTCCGTCTTGAAAGAATCAGCTGTTTCTCTTCTTAGGAAGGAAAAGTTGCACTTTGCTCGTTGAGCTTCCCCTAAGGAACAAGGTTGTTTTTCACCGAGAAAGAAAGATCCAGGCCTGGATTCTCAGATGCATATGAGAATCTTTCTAAAGCCATAAGAAATATGTGTCCTGATACATTCTTTCTGGCAGGAATTGACTGTTTCACTTGTTAGCAGAAAAATGCTACTCTTTGCGAGCTGAACGTCCCTTAAGGAACAACTGTGCTTTGCATCCAGAAAGAGAGCTCCAGTCCTGGATTCTCTGATGCATGTGATTCACTAGCCAGAGCCATAAGAAAGCTGTGTCCTGATGCCTTCTGTCTGACAGGAAATGACTGTTTCACTTGTTAGCAAAGCGAGGTTGCACTTTGCTCGTTGAGCTTCCCCTAAGGCAAAACAGTGAAAGCAAGCTCCAACCCTGTCCATTTTCTAGAAGTAAATGCGGCCCCATCATTGGCACCTGAGAGCCCAAGTTTGCCACCTTTTCCCTAAGCGCAAAGCTCGACAGTGCGTGCCACGTGCTGGTCCCAGAAAGTGCCATTTTACAGCCCAGAATTCCAGACCAATGAAGACTCCTCCCAGGGAAAAGGTGCCAGGACAGAAAGTCATTGTGCCTTTTGTAAAGGTAATGGGGCCCCATCATTGGCACCTGAGAGCCCAAGACTGCCACCTTTTCCCTGGACACAAAGCTCGATGGTGCGTTCCACTTGCGAGTCCAGGAAAGTGCCGATTCTCAGACCAGAATTCCAAACCGATGAAAATTCCTCCCTGGGAAAAGGTGCCAGGACAGAAAGCCATTGTGCCTTTTGTAGGGGTAATGGGGCACCATCATTGGCAGCTGAGAGCCCAAGGCTGTCCCCTTTTCCCTGGGCGCAAAGCTCGACGGTGTGTACCTTGTGCGGGTTTGGGGCAGTGCCATTTTTGAACCCAGATTTCCAGAAGGAAGAAGATTCCTCCCAGGGAAAAGGTGCCAGGACAGAAAGCAAGTGTTATTTTTCTAGTGTTAATGGGGCCCCATCATTGGCACCTGAGATCCCAAGACTGCCACCTTTTGCCTGGGCGCAAATGTCGACGGCGCGTGCCACTTGCGGGTTCGGGGAAGTGCCATTTTTCAGCCCAGAATTCCAGACGGACGAAGACACCTCCCAGGGAAAAGGTGCCAGGTCAGAAATCAAATTGTCCTTTTCTAGCGTTAATGGGGCCCCATCATTGGCACCTGAGAGCCCAAGTTTGCCTCCTTTAACCTGGGTGCAAAGCTCAATGGTGTGTACCTCGTGTGGGTGTCGGGCAGTGCCTTTTTTGAACCCAGAATGCCGGACGGACGAAGATACCTCCCAGGGAAAAGGTGCCAGGTCAGAAATCGAATTGTCCTTTTCTAGGGTCAATGGTGCCCCATCATTGGCACCTGAGAGTTCAAGACTGCCCCCTTTTCCGTGGGCACAAACATCAACGGCGCGTACCACTTTCTTGTCCGGGAAAGTGCCGTTTTTCAGCCCTGAATTCCAGACGGATGAAGACTCCTCCCAGGGAAGAGGCTCCCAGGACAGAAAGCAAGTGTTACTTTTCTAGTGTTAATGGGGCCCCATCATTGGCACCTGAGAGCCCAAGGCTGCCACCTTTTGCCTGGGCGCAAATGTCGACGGCGCGTGCCACTTGCGGGTTCGGGGAAGTGCCATTTTTCAGCCCAGAATTCCAGACGGACGAAGATACCTCCCTGGGAAAAGGTGCCAGGCCAGAAATCAAATTCTCCTTTTCCAGGGTTAACGGTGCCCCATCATTGGCACATGAGAGTTGAAGGCTGCCACCTTTTCCGTGGGCGCAAACATCAATGGCGCGTACCACTTTCTTGTCCGGGAAAGTGCCGTTTTTCAGCCCTGAATTCCAGACGGATGAAGACTCCTCACAGGGAAGAGGCTCCCAGGACAGAAAGCGATTGTTTCATTTCAAGGGTTAATCGGGCCCCATCATTGGCACCTGAGAGCCCAAGGTTGCCTCCTATACCCTGGGCGCAAAGCTCGACCATGCGTGCTACGTAAGTGTCCGGGAAATTGCCGTTTCTCATTCCAGAATTCCAGACCGATGAAGATTCCTCCCTGGGAAAAGATGCCAGGACAGAAAGCCATTGTGCCTTTTGTAAAGGTAATGGGGCCCCATCATTGGCACCTGAGAGCTCAAGACTGCCACCTTTTCCCTGGACACAAAGCTCGATGGTGCGTTCCACTTGCAGGTCCAGGAAAGTGCCGATTCTCAGACCAGAATTCCAAACCGATGAAGATTCCTCCCTGGGAAAAGGTGCCAGGACAGAAAGCCATTGTGCCTTTTGTAGTGGTAATGGGGCACCATCATTGGCACCTGAGAGCCCAAGGCTGCCCCCTTTTCTCTGGGCACAAAGCTCGACGGTGTGTACCTTGTGCGGGTTTGGGGCAGCGCCATTTTTGAACCCAGATTTCCAGACGGACGAAGATTCCTCCCAGGGAAAAGGTGCCAGGAAAGAAAGCAAGTGTTATTTTTCTAGTGTTAATGGGGCCCCATCATTGGCACCTGAGATCCCAAGACTGCCACCTTTGGCCTGGGCGCAAATGTCAACGGTGCGTGCCACTTGCGAGTTCGGGGAAGTGCCATTTTTCAGCCCAGAATTCCAGATGGACGAAGACACCTCCCTGGGAAAAGGTGCCAGGTCAGAAATCAAATTGTCCTTTTCTAGGGTTAATGGTGCCCCATCATTGACACCTGAGAGTTGAAGGCTGCCACCTTTTCCGTGGGCGCAAACATCAACGGCGCGTACCACTTTCTTGTCCGGGAAAGTGCCGTTTTTCAGCCCTCAATTCCAGACCGATGAAGATTCCTCCCTGGGAAAAGGTGCCAGGACAGGAATGGATTTCTCCTTTTCTAGGAGTAATGGGGACCCATCATTGGCACCTGAGAGCCGAAGGCTGCAACCTTTTCCCTGAACGCAAAGCTCGACGGTGCGTGCCACTTGCGGGTCCAGGAATGTGCTGTTTCTCATTCCAGAATTCGAGGCCGCTGAAGATTTCTCCCAGGGAAAAGGTGCCAGGACAGAAAGCAATTGTGCCTTTTCTAGGGTTAATGGGGCCCCAAAACTGACACCTGAGAGCCCAAGGCCGCCACCTTTTCCCTGGGCGCAAAGCTCGACGGAGCGTTCCACGTGCGGGTCCGGGAAAGTGTCATTTTTCAGCCCAGAATTCCTGACCTATGAAGATTCCTCAGAGGGAAAAGGTGCCAGGAGACAAAGCCATTGTGTATTTTGTAATGGTAATGGCGCCCCATCATTGGCACCTGAATACCCAAGGCTGCCACCTTTTCCCTGGGTGCAAAGCTCGACGGTGCATACCCTGTGCGGGTCCGGGAAAGTGCCGTTTTTCAGCCCTGAATTCCAGATGGATGAAGACTCCTCACAGGGAAAAGGCTCCCAGGACAGAAAGCGATTGTTCCATTTCTAGGGTTAATCGGGCCCCATCACTGGCACCTGAGAGCCCAAGGTTGCCTCCTATACCCTGGGTGCAAAGCTCGACCATGCGTGCTACGTGAGGGTCGGGAAATTGCCGTTTCTCATTCCAGAATTCCAGACCAATGAAGATTCCTCCCTGGGAAAAGGTGCCAGGACAGGAATGGATTTCTCCTTTTCTAGGAGTAATGGGGACCCATCATTGGCACCTGAGAGCCGAAGGCTGCAACCTTTTCCCTGAGCGCAAAGCTCGACGGTGCATACCCTGTACGGGTCCGGGAAAGGGCCGTTTTTCAGCCCAGAATTCCAGACAGAAGTCAATTCCTCTCTGGGAAAAGGTGTCAGGACAGAAAGCCATTGTGCCTTTTCTAGGGGTAATGGGGCCCCATCTTTGGCACCTGAGAGCCCAAGGCTGCCACCTTTTCCCTGGGCGCAAATGTCGACGGCGCATGCCATTTGCAAGTCCGGGAATGTGCCGTTTCTCATCCCAGAATTCCATGCCAGCGAAGATTTCTCCCTGGGAAAAGGTGCCAGGACAGAAAGCGATTGTTATTTATCTAGTGTTAACGGGGACCCATCATTGGCACCTGAGAGCCCAAGGCTGCAAACTTTTTCCTGAGCGCAAAACTCGACGGTGCGTGCCATTTGCGGGTCCAGGAATGTGCTGTTTCTCATCCCAGAATTCCAGGCCAGCGAAGATTTCTCCCAGGGAAAAGGTGCCAGGACAGAAAGCAATCGTGCCTTTTCTAGGGTTAATGGGGCCCCAAAATTGACACCTGAGAGCCCAAGGCCGCCACCTTTTCCCTGGGCGCAAAGCTCAACAACGCGTAGCGCTTGCAAGTCCAGAAATGTGCCGTTTCTCATCCCAGAATTCCAGGCCAGCGAAGATTTCTCCCTGGGAAAAGGTGCCAGGACAGAAAGCGATTGTTATTTATCTGGTGTTAACGGGGACCCATCATTGGCACCTGAGAGCCCAAGGCTGCCACCTTTCATCTGGCGCGAATGTCGACGGCGCGTGCCACTTGCGGGTCCGGGGAAGTGCCATTTTTCAGCCCAGAATTCCAGACGGACGAAGATACCTCCCAGGGAAAAGGTGCCAGGTCAGAAATCGAATTGTCCTTTTCTAGGGTCAATGGTGCCCCATCATTGGCACCTGAGAGTTCAAGGCTGCCACCTTTTCCGTGGGCGCAAATGTCGACGGCGCGTGCCACTTGCAAGTCCGGGAAAGTGCCGTTTTTCAGCCCTGAATTCCAGACGGATGAAGACTCCTCAGATGGAAGAGGCTCCCAGGACAGAAAGCGATTGTTCCATTTCTAGGGTTAATCCGGCCCCATCATTGGCACCTGAGAGCCCAAGGTTGCCTCCTAAACCCTGGGCGCAAAGCTCGACCATGCGTGCTACGTGAGTGTCCGGGAAATTGCCATTTCTTATTCCAGAATTCCAGACCGATGAAGATTCCTCCCTGGGAAAAGGTGCCAGGACAGGAATCGATTTCTCCTTTTCTAGGAGTAATGGGGACCCATCATTGGCACCTGAGAGCCAAAGGCTGCAACCTTTTCCCTGAACGCAAAGCTCGACGGTGCGTGCCACTTGCGGGTCCAGGAATGTGCTGTTTCTCATTCCAGGATTCGAGGCTGATGAAGATTTCTCCCAGGGAAAAGGTGCCACGGCAGAAAGCAATTGTGCCTTTTCTAGGGTTAATGGGGCCCCAAAATTGACACCTGAGAGCCCAAGGCCGCCACCTTTTCCCTGGGCGCAAAGCTCGACGGAGCGTTCCACGTGCGTGTCCGGGAAAGTGCCATTTTTCAGCCCAGAATTCCTGACCTATGAAGATTCCTCAGAGGGAAAAGGTGCCAGGAGACAAAGCCATTGTGTATTTTGTAGGGGTAATGGCGCCTCATCATTGCCACCTGAATACCCAAGGCTGCCACCTTTTCCCTGGGTGCAAAGCTCGACGGTGCATACCCTCTGCGGGTCCGGGAAAGTGCCATTTTTCAGCCCAGAATTCCAGATGGATGAAGACTCCTCACAGGGAAAAGGCTCTCAGGACAGAAAGCGATTGTTCCATTTCTAGGGTTAATCCGGCCCCATCACTGGCACCTGAGAGCCCAAGGTTGCCTCCTATACCCTGGGTGCAAAGCTCGCCATGCGTGCTACATGAGGGTCCCGGAAATTGCCGTTTCTCATTCCAGAATTCCAGACCGATGAAGATTCCTCCCTGGGAAAAGGTGCCAGGACAGGAATCGATTTCTCCTTTTCTAGGAGTAATGGGGACCCATCATTGGCACCTGAGAGCCGAAGGCTGCAACCTTTTCCCTGAGCGCAAAGCTCGACGGTGCGTGCCACTTGCGGGTCCAGGAATGTGCTGTTTCTCATCCCAGAATTCGAGGCCGATGAAGATTTCTCCCAGGGAAAAGGTGCCAGGACAGAAAGCGATTGTGCCTTTTCTAGGGTTAATGGGGCCCCAAAATTGACACCTGAGAGCCCAAGGCTGTCACCTTTTCCCTGGGCGCAAAGCTCGACGGAGCGTTCCACATGCGGGTCCCGGAAAGTGCCATTTTTCAGCCTAGAATTCCAGACCTATAAAGATTCCTCAGAGGGAAAAGGTACCAGGAGACAAAGCCATTGTGTATTTTGTAATGGTAATGGCGCCCCATCACTGGCACCTTAGAGCCCAAGGCTGCCACCTTTTCCCTGGGTGCAAAGCTCGACGGTGCATACCCTGTACGGGTCCGGGAAAGGGCCGTTTTTCAGCCCAGAATTCCAGACAGAAGTCGATTCCTCTCTGGGAAAAGGTGTCAGGACAGAAAGCCATTGTACCTTTTCTAGGAGGAATGGGGCCCCATGTTTGGCACCTGAGAGCCCAAGGCTGCCACCTTTTCCCTGGGCGCAAATCTCGACGGTGCGTTCCACTTGCAAGTCCGGCAATGGGCCGTTTCTCATCCCAGTACTCCAGGCCAGCGAAGATTTCTCCCTGGGAAAAGGTGCCAGGACAGAAAGCGATTGTTATTTATCTGGTGTTAACGGAGACCCATCATCGGCACCTGAGAGCCCAAGGCTGCCACCTTTCCTCTGGGCGCAAATGTCGACGGCGCGTGCCACTTGCGGGTCCGGGGAAGTGCCAGTTTTCAGCCCAGAATTCCAGACGGACGAAGATACCTCCCAGGGAAAAGGTGCCAGGTCAGAAATCGAATTATCCTTTTCTAGGGTCAATGGTGCCCCATCATTGGCACCTGAGAGTTCTGGGCTGCCACCTTTTCCGTGGGTGCAAACATCAACGGCGCGTACCACTTTCTTGTCTGGGAAAGTGCCGTTTTTCAGCCCTGAATTCCAGACGGATGAAGACTCCTCAGATGGAAGAGGCTCCCAGGACAGAAAGCGATTGTTCCATTTCTAGGGTTAATCCGGCCCCATCATTGGCACCTGAGAGCCCAAGGTTGCCTCCTATACCCTGGGCGCAAAGCTCGACCATGCGTGCTACGTGAGGGTCCGGGAAATTGCCGTTTCTCGTTCCAGAATTCCAGACCGATGAAGATTCCTCTCTGGGAAAAGGTGCCAGGACAGGAATCGATTTCTCCTTTTCTAGGAGTAATGGGGACCCATCATTGGCACCTGAGAGCCGAAGGCTACAACCTTTTCCCTGAGCGCAAAGCTTGACGGTGCGTGCCACTTGCGGGTCCAGGAAAGTGCTGTTTCTTATCCCAGAATTCGAGGCCGATGAAGATTTCTCCCAGGGAAAAGGTGCCAGGACAGAAAGCGATTGTGCCTTTTCTAGGGTTAACGGGGCCCCATCATTGGCACCTGAGAGCCCAAGGCCGCCACCTTTTCCCTGGGCGCAAATGTCGAGCGTGCGTGCAAGTTTCTTGTCTGGGAAAGTGCCATTTTTTAGCCCAGAATTCTATACGGATGAAGATTCCTCCCAGGGAAATCGTGCCAGGACAGAAAGCGATTGTTCCATTTCTAGGCGAAATCGGGCCCCGTCACAGGCACCTGAGAGTCCAAGTTTGCCTCCTTTAACCTGGTTGCAAAGCTCGACGGTGCGTGCTACGTTAGGGTCCGGGACATTGCCGTTTTTCATTCCAGAATTCCAGACCGATGAAGATTCCTCCCTGGAAAAAGGTGCCAGGACTGGAATCGATTTGTCCTTTTCTAGGGTTAATGGTGCTCCATCATTGGCACCTGAGAGTTCAAGGCTGCCACCTTTTCCCTGGACTCAAAGCTCGATGGAGTGTGCCAGGTGCGGGTCCGGGTTCGTGTCTTTTTTCAGCCCAGAATTCCAGACGGATGAAGATTCCTCCCAGGAAAAAGGTGCCAGGACAGAAAGTGATTTTTACATTTCTTGGATTAATGGGGCCCCATCATTCGCACCTTAGAGTCCAAGGCTGCCACCTTTTCCCTTGCCGCAAAGCCGGACGGTGCATGCCACATGCTGTTTTTTAAGCCCAGAATTCCAGACGGACGATGATTCCTCCCAGGGAAAAAATGCCAGGACAGAAAGGGATTGTTACATTTCTTGGGTTAATGGGGCTCCATCATTGCCACCTGAGAGCCCAAGACTGCCACCTTTTCCCTGGGCTCAAAGATCGACGTTGCGTGCCACCTGCGGGTCAGGTAAAGTGCCTTTTTAAGCCCAGAATTCCAGATGGACCAAGATTCCTCCCAGGGAAAAGGTGCTAGGACAGAAAGGGATTGTTCCTTTTCTTCGGGTAACGGGGCGCCATCATTGGCACCTGAGAGCCCAGGGCTGCCACCTTTTCCCTGGCCTTAAAGCACGACGGAGTGTACCAGGTGCAGGTCAGGGAAAGTGCCGTTTATCAGCCCAGAATTCCAGAAGTTTTAGATTCTACCCTGGGATAAAGTGCCTGGACAGAAAACGATTGTTCCATTTCTAGGTTTAATGGGGCCCCGTCATTGGCACCTGAGAGCCCAAGCCTGCCACCTTTTCCCTGGGCTCAAATCTTGACGGAGTGTGCCAGGTGCGTTTCTGGGAAAGCGTAATTTTTCAGCCCAGATTTCCAGACGGATGAAGATTCCTACCAAGGAAAAAGTGTCAGGACAGAAAGCGTTTGTTCCTTTTCTAGGGTTAATGGGGCCCCATCATTGACACCTGAGAGCCCAAGGCTGCCACCTTTTCTCTGGGCGCACACCCCAAAGGTCCATGTCACATGCGGGTTTTTCAGCCCAGAATTCTAGATGGATGAAGATTCCTCCCAGGGAAAAGTTGTCAGGACAGAAAGCGATTGTTCCTTTTCTAGGGTTAATGGGGCTCCATCATTGACACCTGAGAGCCCTAGGCTGCCACCTTTTCCCTGGGCTCAAACCTCGACGGAACGTGGCACGTGCGTCTCCGGGAAAATGCCATTTTTCAGCCCAGAATTCCTGACGGCCCAAGATTCCTCCCAGGGATAAGGTGCTGGGACAGACAGCGATTGTTCCTTTTCTAAGAGTAGTGGTGCCCCATCACTGGCACCTGAGAGTCCAAGGCTGCCACCTTTTGCCTGGGCTCAAAGCTCGATGGAGCGTACCAAGTGCGGGTTCGGGAAAGTGCCATTTTTCAGCCCAGAATTCCAGACCAATGAAGACTCCTCCCAGGGAAAAGGTGCCAGGACAGAAAGTGATTGTGCCTTTCCTAGGGGTAATTGGGCCCCATCACTGGCACCTGAGAGCCCAAGGCTGCCACCTTTTCCCTGGGCTCAAAGTCCAACGGCGCGTGCCACTTGCGGGTTATTCAGCCCAGAATTCCAGACGGATGAAGATTCCTGCCAGGGAAAACGTGCCTGGACAGAATGCGATTGTTCTTTTTCTAGTGTTAATGCGAGCCCACTTTTGACACCTGAGAGCCCAAGGGTGCCACCTTTTCTCTGGGCTCAAAGCACGATGGAGTGTGCCACTTGCGGTTTAGGGAAAGTGCCGTTTATCAGCCCGGAATACCAGGCGGTTTAAGATTCTACCCTGGGATAAAGCGCCAGGGGAGAAAGCGATTGTTCAATTTCTAGGGTTAATGCAGACCCATCATTGACACCTGACAGCCCAAGACTGCCACCTTTTCCCTAGGCTCAAACCTCGATGGAGCGTGCCACATTCGTGCCAAAGAAAGTGTAGTTTTTCAGCCCAGATTTCCGGACAGACGAAGATTCCACCCTGGGAAAAGGTGCCAAGACAGAATGTGATTTTTACATTTTCTGGGTTAATGGGGCCCCTTCATTGGCACCTGACAGCCCAAGCCTGCCACATTTTAACTGGGAACAAAGCTCGACGGAGCCTGCCACGTGTGGGTCTGGGAAAGTGCTTTCTGTCCTGGCACCTTTTCCCTGGGAGGAATCATCGTCCATCTGGAATTCTGGGCTGAAAAAACCGCATGTGACACCCACCGTCGGGCTATGCGCCCAGGGAAAAGGTGGCAGCCTTTGGCTGTCAGGTGTCAATGATGAGGCCCCATTAGCCCTAGAAAAGAAACAAACGCTTTCTGTCCTGGCACCTTTTCCTAGGGAGGAATCTTGGTTTGTCTGGAAATCTGGGCTGAAAAATTACGCTTTCTCAGAACCGCACCTGGCACACTCCGTCGAGCTTTGAGGCCAGGGAAAAGGTGGCAGCCTTGGGCTCTCAGGCGCCAATGATTGGGCACCTTAAACCCAGAAATGGAAAAATCGCTTTCTGTCTTGGAACTTTATCACAGGGTAGAATCTTAAGCTGACTGGAATTCTGCGCTGATAAACATCACTTTCCCTGACCCACAACTGACATGCTCCGTCGAGCTTTGAGCCCATGGAAGAGGTGGCAGCCTGGGGCTATCTGGTGCCAAATGTGTGGCCGCATTAACATTAGAAAAGGCACAATCGCTTTGTGTCCTGGCACCTTTTCCCTGGGAGGAATCTTCGTCCGTAAGGAATTCTGGGCTCAAAAACGGCACTTTCCCTGACCAGCACTTGGAACTATCCGTCGTGCTTTGAGCCCAGGGAAAAGGTGGCAGCCTTGGGCTCTCAGCTGCCAATGATGGGGCCCTATTACCCTTAGAAAAGGCACAATCGCTTTCTGTCCTGGAACATTTTCCCTGGGAGGAATCTTGGTGCGTCTGGAATTCGGGGATGAAAAAGGGCCCTTTCCCGAACCCACACGTGGCACCTCCGTCGAGCTTTGATCACACGGTAAAGGTGGCAGCCTTGGACTCTCAGGTGCCAAAAGTGGGGCCCCATTAACCCTAGAAAAGTCACAATCGCTTTCTGTCCTGGCACCTTTTCCCTGGGAGGAATCTTCATCCGTCTGGTATTCAAGGCTGAAAAACCCACAAGTGGCACGCGCCGTCGGGCTTTGCGCCCAGGGAAAAGGTGACACTCTTGGGCTGTGAGGTGCCAATGAGGGGGCCGCATTAACCCTAGAATTGGAACAATCGCTTTCTGTCCTGGCACTTTTTCCCTGGCGGAAATCTTTGTCCATCTGGAAATCTGGGATGAAAAATTGCACTTTCCCCGACCCACACCTGGCACGCTCTCTCTAGCTTTGTGCCCAGTGAAAAGGTGGCAGTCTTGGGCTCTCAGGTGCCAATGATGGGGACCCATAAACCCTAGAAAAGGCACAATTGCTTTCTGTTCTGGCACGTTTTTCCTGGGGTGGAATCATTGTCCGTCTGGAAGTTGGGGCTGAAAAAACCGCATGTGGCACGCACCGTCGGGCTTTGCGCCCAGGGAAAAGGTGGCAGCCTTCGGCTCTCAGGTGCCAATGATGGGGCCCCTTAAACCTAGAAATGGAAAAATCGCTTTCTGTCTTGGCACTTTATCACAGGGTAGAATCTTAAACTGACTGGAATTCCGGCTGATAAACGGCACTTTCCTTGACCCGCACCTGACACGCTCCGTCGAGCTTTGAGCCCATGGAAAAGGTGGCAGCCCTGGGCGCTCAGGTGCCAATGATGTGGCCCCATTACCCTAAGAAAAGGAACAATCCCTTTCTGTCCTGGCACCTTTTCACTTTGAAGAATCTTGGTCCATCTGGAATTCTGGGCTGAAAAAAGTCACTTTACCTGACCCGCAGGTGGCACTCACCGTCGATCTTTGAGCCCAG
The DNA here is from genome assembly GCF_047495875.1 of Pithys albifrons albifrons. Taxonomy (NCBI): domain Eukaryota; kingdom Metazoa; phylum Chordata; class Aves; order Passeriformes; family Thamnophilidae; genus Pithys; species Pithys albifrons. Next base: position 580,592 of record NC_092477.1, on the reverse strand, counting down.
GGAAAAGGTGGCAGTCTTGGGCTTTCAGCTGCCAATGATGGGGCCCCATTAACCCAAGATATGGAATAATCCCTTTCTGTCCTAGCAGATTTTCTCAGGGAGGAATCATCGTCCGTCTGGAATTCTGGGTTTAAAAACAGCATGTGGCATGCACGGTCCGGCTTTGCACCCATGGGAAAAGATGGCGGCCTTGCACTCTCAGGTGCCAATGATGGGGCCTCATTAACCCAAGAAATGTAAAAATCGCTTTCTGTCCTTGCACCTTTTCCCTGGGAGGAATCTTCGTCCGTCTGGAAATCTGGGCTGAAAAACCGCAATTTCCCTGACTCGCACTTGCCACGCTGCACTGAGGTTTGAGCCCAGGGAAAAGGTGGCAGCCTTGGGCTCTCAGATGCCAAAGATGGGGCCGCATTAACTTTAGAAAACGAACAATCGCTTTCTGTCCTGGCACCTTTTCCCTGGGAGGAATCATTGTCTGTCTGGAATTCTGGGCTGAAAAAACTGCTTGTGGCACGCAGCTTTGGGCTTTGAGACCAGGGAAAAGGTGACAGCCTTGGGCTGTGACGTGCCAATGAGGGGGCCGCATTTACCCTAGAACTGGAACAATCGCTTTCTATCCTGGCACATTTTCCCTGGGAGGAATCTTCGTCATTCTGGAAATCTGGGCTGAAAAAAGGCACGTACCCTGACCAGCACCTGGCACACTCTGTCGAGCTTTGAGCCCAGGGAAAAGGTGGCAGGCTTGGAATCTCAGCTGCCAATGATGGGGCCCCATTACACCTAAGAAAGGCACAATCGCTTTCTGTCCTGGCACCTTTTCCCTGGGAGGAATCATGGTCTGCCTGGAATTCTGGGCTGAAAAACGGCACTTTTCCTTACCCGCACTTGGCATGCTCTGTCGAGCTTTGAGCCCAGGGAAAAGATGGCACCCTTGGGCTCTCAGCTGCTAATGATGGGGCATCATTACTCTTAGAAAAGGCACAATCGCTTTCTGTCCCAGCACCTTTTCATTGGGAGGAATCTTGGACCGCCTGAAATTCTGGGTTGAAAAACGTCACTTTCCCGGACCCGCACGTGGCATGCTCCGTCGAGGTTTGAGCCCAGGGAAAAGGTGGCAGCCTTGGGTTCTCAGGTGCCAATGACGGGGTCCCATTAAACCTAGAAATGGAACAATCGCTTTCTGTCCTGGCACATTTTCCCTGGGAGGAATCATCGTCCCTCTGGAAATCTGGGCTGAAAAATGGCACATTCCCGTACCCGCACTTGGCACGCTCCATCAAGCTTTGGGCCCAGGGAAAAGGTGGCAGCCTTAGGCTATGAGGTGGCAATGATGGGGCCCCATTACTCCTAGAAAAGGCACAATCCCTTTCTGTCCTGGCACCTTTTCCCTGGGAGGAATCTTGGGCCCTCTGCAATTCTGGGCTGAAAACTGGAACTTTCTCAGACCCGCACCTCGCCCACACTGTCGAGCTTTGAGCCCAGGGAAAAGGTGGCAGCCTTGGGCTCTCAGGTGCCTAAGATGGGTCCACATTAACCCTAGAAAAAAAAGAATCGCTTTCTGTCCTGGCTAGATTTCCAAGGGAAGAATGTTCATTTTTCTGAAATTCTGGCTTGAAAAACCCGCATGTGACAGGGACCGTTGGGGTGCTCACCGAGGGAAAAGGTGGCAGCATAGGCTCTCAAGTGCCAATGATGGGGCCCCATAAACCCTAGAAAAGGAACAATCACTTTCTGTCCTGGCACTTTTTTCCCTAGCAGTAATCCTCGTCCATCTGGAATTCTGGGCTGAGAAACGGCACTTTCCCGGACCCCCACCTGGCACACTCCGTCGAGCTTTGAGCCCAGGGAAAAGGTGACAGCCTTGGGCTGTAATGTGGCAATGAGAGGGCCGCATTTACCCTAGAACTGGAACAATCGCTTTCTGTCCCGGAATGTTTTCCATATGAGGAATCTTCGTCATTCTGGAAATCTGGGCTGAAAAAGAGCATATACCCGTACCCGCCCGTGGCACACTCCGTCGAGCGTTGAGCCCAGGGAAAAGGTGGCAGCCTTGGGCTATCAGGTGGCAATGATGGGGCCCCATTACCACTAGGAAACGCACAATCGCTTTCTGTCCTGGCACATTTTCCCTGGGGGGAATCTTCGTCTGTCTGGAATTCTGGGCTGAAAAATGGCACTATTCCAGACCCGTACTTGGCACACTCTGTCGAGCTTTGAGCCCAGGGAAAAGGTGGCAGCCTTGGGCTCTCAGGAGTCAATGAAGGGGCCGTATTAACACAAGAAATGGAACAATCCCTTTCTGTCCTGGCACCTTTTCCCAGGGAGGAATCATCGTCTGTCTGGAATTCTGGGCTTAAAAACGAGCAAGTGGCATGAACCGTCCGGCTTTACGCCCAGGGAAAAAATGGGGGCCTTGGACTCTCAGGTGCCAATGATGTGGCCCCATTAACCCAAGAAATGTAAAAACCGCTTTCTGTCCTGGCACCTTTTCCGCGGGAGTAATCTTCATCCGTCTGGAATTCTGGGATGAAAATCGGCACTTTGGTGGACCATCGAGCTTTGCGACAAGGGAAGAGGTGGCAGCCTTGGGCTCTCAGGTGCCAATGATGGGACCCCATTACCTTTACAAAATACACAATGTCTTTGTCTCCTGGCACCTTTTCCCAGGGAGGAATCCTCATAGGTCTGGAATTCTGGGCTGAAAAATGGCACTTTCCCGGACAAGAAAGTGGAACTCTCCGTCGAGCTTTGCGCCCAGGGAAAAGGTGGCAGCCCTGGGCTCTCAGGTGTCAATTTTGGGGCCCCATTAACCCTAGAAAAGGCACAATTGCTTTCTGTCCTGGCACCTTTTCCCTGGGAGAAATCTTCATCGGCCTTGAATTCTGGGATGAGAAACAGCACATTCCTGGACCCGCAGGTGACACGCACCGTCGAGCTTTGCGCTCAGGGAAAAGGTTGCAGCCTTCGGCTCTCAGGTGCCAATGATGGGTCCCCATTACTCCTAGAAAAGGAGAAATCCATTCCTGTCCTGGCACCTTTTCCCAGAGAGGAGTCTTCATCAGTCTGGAATTCTGGAATGAGAACCAGCAATTTCCCGGACCCTCACGTAGCACGCATGGTCGAGCTTTGCACCCAGGGTATAGGAGGCAACCTTGGGCTCTCAGGTGCCAACGATGGGGCCGGATTAACCCTAGAAATGGAACAATCGCTTTCTGTCCTGGGAGCCTCTTCCCTGTGAGGAGTCTTTATCTGTCTGGAATTCAGGGCTGAAAAACGGCACTTTCCTGGACGCACAAGTGGCACACGCCGTCGACATTTGCGCCCAGGGAAAAGGTGGCAGCCTTGGGCTCTCAGGTGCCAATGATGGGGCCCCATTACCCCTACAAAAGGCACAATGGCTTTCTGTCCTGGCACCTTTTCCCAGGGAGGAATCTTCATCGGTTTGGAATTCTGGTCTGGGAATCAGCACTTTCCTGGAGCCGCAAGTGGAACGCACCATCAAGCTTTGCGTCCAGGGAAAAGTGGCAGTCTTGGGCTCTCAGGTACAATGATGGGGCCCCATTATCTTTCCTAAAAGCATAATGGCTTTTTGTCCTGGCACCGTTTCCCTGAGAGGAGTCTTCATTTGTCTGGAATTCTGGGCTGTAAAGTGGCACTTTCTGGGAGCAGCACGTGGCACGCACTGTCGAGCTTTACGCCCAGGGAAGAGGAGGCAACCTCTGGCTCTCAGATGCCAAGCACAGGCCCCCATTAAGACTAGAAATGGAACAATCGCTTTCTGTCCTGGGAGCCTTTTCCCTGGGAGGAATTTTCGTCCGTCTGGAATTCTGGGCCGAAAAGCAGCACTTGCCCGGACTCCCAAGTGGAACGCACCGTCGAGCTTTGCGCCCAGGCAAAAGGTGGCAGCCTTGGGCTCTCAGCTGCCAATGATGGGGCCCCATTACCCCTAGAAAAAGAACAATCGCTTTCTGTCCTGGCACCTTTTTCTGGGGAGGAATCTTGATTGGTCTGGAATTCTGGGCTGAAAACGGCTCTTTCCCTTACCCGCATGTGGCACGCACTGTCGTGCTTTGTGCCCAGGGAAAAGGTGACAGCCTTGGGCTCTCAGGTGCCAATGATGGGGCCCCATTAACCCTCGAAAAGGCACAATCGCTTTCTGTCCTGGCACCTTTTCCCAGGGAGAAATCTTCGCTGGTTTGGAATTCTGGGATGAGAAACGGCACATTCCCGGGCTTGCAAGTGACACGCGCCGTCAACATTTGCGCCCAGGGAAAAGGTGGCAGCCTTGGGCTCTCAGGTGTCAATTTTCGGGTCCCATTAAGCCTAGAAAAGGCACAATCACTTTCTGTCTTGACACCTTTTCCCTGGGAGAAATCTTCATCGGCCTCGAATTCTGGGATGATAAACAGCACATTCCTGGATCCGCAAGTGGCACGCACCGTCGAGCTTTGCGCTCAGGGAAAAGGTTTCAGCCTTCGGCTTTGAGGTGCCAATGATGGGTCCCCATTACTCCTAGAAAAGGAGAAATCGATTCCTGTCCTGGCACTTTTCCCAGGGAGGAATCTTCATCGGTCTGGAATTCTGGAATGAGAAACGGCAATTTCCCGGACCCTCACGTAGCACGCATGGTCGAGCTTTGCGCCCAGGGTATAGGAGGCAACCTTGGGCTCTCAGGTGCCAATGATGGGGCGCGATTACCCCTAGAAATGGAACAATCGCTTTCTGTCCTGGGAGCCTCTTCCCTGTAAGAAGTCTTCATCCGTCTGGAATTGAGGGCTGAAAAACGGCACTTTCCTGGACAAGAAAGTGGTACGCGCCGTTGATGTTTGCGCCCACAGAAAAGGTGAAAGCCTTGAACTCTCAGGTGCCAATGATGGGGAACCATTGACCCTAGAAAAGGACAATTCGATTTCTGACCTGGCACCTTTTCCCTGGGAGGTATCTTTGTCTGTCTGGAATTTAAGGTTCAAAAATGGCACTGCCCGAAAACCGCACAAGGTACACACCATCAAGCTTTGCGCCCAGGGAAAAGGTTGCAGCCTTCGACTCTCAGGTGCCAATGATGGGTCCCCATTACTCCTAGAAAAGGAGAAATCGATTCCTGTCCTGGCACCTTTTCCCAGGGAGGAATCTTCATTGGTCTGGAATCCTGGGCTGTAAAGTGGCACTTTCTGGGACCAGCACGTGGCATGCACTGTCGAGCTTTGCGCCCAGGGTACAGGAGGCAACCTCTGGCTCTCAGATGCCAATGACGGGCCCCCATTAACACTAGAAATGGAACAATTGCTTTCTGTCCTGGCAGCCCTTTCCCTGTGAGGAGTCGTCATCAGTTTGGAATTCTGGGCTGAACTAAGGACTTTCTCTGACCTGCACGTGGCAGGCACCATCTAGCTTTGCGCCCAGGGAAAAGGTGGCAGCCTTGGGCTCTCAGGTGCCAATGATGGGTCCCCGGTAACACTAGAAAAATAACAATCGCTTTCTGTCCTGGCACCTTTTCCCTGGGAGGAATTTTCGTCCGTCTGGAATTCTGGGCCGAAAAACGGCACTTTCCCAGACCTGCAAGTGGAACGCACCGTCGAGCTTTGCGCCCAGGGAAAAGGTGGCAGTCTTGGTCTCTCAGGTGACAATGCTGGGACCCCATTACCCCTAGAAAAAGAATAATCGCTTTCTGTCTTGGCACTCTTTTCCTGGGAGAAATCTTCATAGGTCTGGAATTCTGGGCTGAAAATGGCTCTTTCCCTTACCCGCATGTGGCACGCACTATTGAGCTTTGCACTCAGGGAAAAGGTGACAGCCTTGGGCTCTCAGGTGCCAATGATGGGGTCCCATTAACCCTAGAAAAGGAGAAATCGCTTTCTGTCCTGGCACCTTTTCCCTGGGAGGAATCTTCATCGGTCTGGAATTCTGGAATGAGAAACGGCAATTTCCCCGACCCTCACGTAGCACACATGTTCGAGCTTTGCACCAAGGGTATAGGAGGCAACCTTGAGCTCTCAGGTGACAATGATGGGGCCCGATTAACCCTAGAAATGGAACAATCGCTTTCTGTCCTGGGAGCCTTTTCCCCGTGAGGAGTCTTCATCGGTCTGGAATTCAGGGCTGAAAAATAGCACTTTCCCGGACCCGCACAGTGTACGCACCGTCGAGCTTTGCACCCAGTGAAAAGGTGGCAGCTTTGGGTATTCAGGTGCCAATGATGGGGCGCCATTACCATTACAAAATACACAATGGCTTTGTCTCCTGGTACCTTTTCCCTCTGAGGAATCTTCATAGGTCAGGAATTCTGGGCTGAAAAATGGCACTTTCCCGGACAAGAAAGTGGAACGCTCCGTCGAGCTTTGTGCCCAGGGAAAAGGTGGCAGCCTTGGGTTCTCAGGTGTCAATTTTGGAGCCCCATTAACCCTAGAAAAGGCACAATCGCTTTCTGTCCTGGCACCTTTTCCCTGGGAGAAATCTTCATCGGCCCCCAATTCTGGGATGAGAAAGAGGACATTCCTGGACCCGCAAGTGGCACGCACCATCGAGCTTTGCGCTTGGGAAAAGGTTGCAGCCTTGCGCTCTCAGGTGCCAATGATCGGTCCTCATTACTCCTAGAAAAGGAGAAATCGATTCCTGTCCTGGCACCTTTTCCCTGGGAGGAATCTTCATCGGTCTGGAATTCTGGAATGAGAAACGGCAATTTCCCGGACCCTCACGTAGCACGCATGGTCGAGCTTTGCGCCCAGGGTATAGGAGGCAACCTTGGGCTCTCAGGTGCCAATGATGGGGCCCGATTAACCCTAGAAATGGAACAATCGCTTTCTGTCCTGGGAGCCTCTTCCCTGTGAGGAGTCTTCATCCGTCTGGAATTCAGGGCTGAAAAACGGCACTTTCCCGGACCAGAAAGTGGTACGCGCCGTTGATGTTTGCACCCACGGAAAAGGTGGCAGCCTTGAACTCTCAGGTGCCAATGATGGGGCACCATTGACCCTAGAAAAGGACAATTCGATTTCTGACCTGGCACCTTTTCCCTGGGAGGAATCTTCATCGGTCTGGAATTCTGGAATGAGAAACGGCAATTTCTGGGACCAGCACGTAGCACGCACCGTCGAGCTTTGCACCCAGGTGAAAGGAGGCAAACTTGGGCTCTCAGGTGCCTGTGACGGGGCCCGATTTCGCCTAGAAATGGAACAATTGCTTTCTGTCCTGGCACCTTTTCCCTGGGAGGAATCTCAATCCGTCTAGGATTCTGGGCTAAAAAATGGCACTTTCCCAGACAAGAAAGTGGCACGCACCCTCGACATTTGCGCCCAGGGAAAAGGTGGCAGCCTTGGGCTCTCAGGTGCCAATGATGGGGCCCCGTTAACACTAGAAAAATAACACTTGCTTTCTGTCCTGGCACCTTTTCCTAGGGAGGAATCTTCGTCCGTCTGGAAATCTGGGTTCAAAAATGGCACTGCCCCAAACCCGCACAATGTACACACCGTCGAGCTTTGTGCCCAGGGAAAAGGTGGCAGCCTTGGGCTCTCAGGTGCCAATGATGGTGCCCCATTACCCCTACAAAAGGCACAATGGCTTTCTGTCCTGGCACCTTTTCCCAGGGAGGAATCTACATCGGTTTGGAATTCTGGTCTGAGAATCGGCACTTTCCTGGACCTGCAAGTGGAACGCACCATCGAGCTTTGCGTCCAGGGAAAAGGTGGCAATCTTGGGCTCTCAGGTGCCAATGATGAGGCCCCATTACCTTTACAAAAGGCACAATGGCTTTCTGTCCTGGCACCTTTTCCCTGGGAGGAGTCTTCATTGGTCTGGAATTCTGGGCTGTAAAAATAGCACTTTCCTGGACCAGCTCATGGCCCGCACTGTCGAGCTTTGTGCCCAGGGAAAAGGAGGCAACCTCTGGCTCTCAGATGCCAATGACGGGCCCCCATTAACACTAGAAATGGAACAATCGCTTTCTGTCCTGGGAGCCTTTTCCCTGGGAGGAGTCGTCATTTGTCTAAAATTCTGGGCTGAACAAAGTACTTTCCCTGACCTGCACGCGGCAGGCACCATCTAGCTTTGCGCCCAGGGAAAAGGTGGCAGCCTTGGGCTCTCAGGTGCCAATGATGGGTCCCCGTTAACACTAGATAAATAACAATCCCTTTCTGTCCTGGCACCTTTACCATGGGAGGAATTTTCGTCCGTCTGGAATTCTGGGCTGAAAAACGGCACTTCCCCGGACCTGCAAGTGGAACGCACTGTCGAGCTTTGCGCCCAGGCAAAAGGTGGCAGCCTTGGGCTCTCAGGAGCCAATGATGGGGCCCCATTAACCCTAGAAAAGGCACAATCGGTTTCTGTCCTGGCACCTTTTCCCAGGGAGGAATCTTCATCGCTCTGGAATTCTGGGCTGAAAAGGGCTCTTTCCCTTACCCGCATGTGGCACGCACTGTCGAGCTTTGCGCCCAGGGAAAAGGCGGCAGTCTTGGGCTCTCAGGTGCCAATTTTGGGGACCCATTAACCCTAGAAAAGGAACAATCGCTGTCTGTCCTGGCACCTTTTCGCAGGGAGAAATCTTCGCTGGCCTGGAATTCTGGGATGAGAAACGGCACATTCCCGGACTTGCAAGTGACACGCGCTGTCGACATTTGCGCCCAGGGAAAAGGTGGCAGCCTTGGGCTCTCAGGTGCCAAAGATGGGGCCCCATTACCCCTAGAAAAGGCACAATGGCTTTCTGTCCTGACACCTTTTCCCAGAGAGGAATCTTTGTCCGTCTGGAATTCTGGGCTGAAAAACGGCCCTTTCCCGGACCCGCACAGGGTATGCACCGTTGAGCTTTGCACCCAGGGAAAAGCTGGCAGCCTTGGGCTCTCAGGTGTCAATTTTGGGGCCCCATTAACCCTAGAAAAGGCACAATCGCATTCTGTCCTGGCACCTTTTCCCTGGGAGAAATCTTCATCGGCCTGGAATTCTGGGATGAGAAACAGCACATTCCTGGACCCGGAAGTGGCACGCACCATCGAGCTTTGCGCTCGGGAAAAGGTTGCAGCCTTGGGCTCTCAGGTGCCAATGATGGGTCCTCATTACTCCTAGAAAAGGAGAAATCCATTCCTGTCCTGGCACCTTTTCCCAGGGAGGAATCTTCATCGGTCTGGAATTCTGGAATGAGAAACGGCAATTGCCCGGACCCTCACGTAGCACGCATGGTCGAGCTTTGCGCCCAGGGTATAGGAGGCAACCTTGGGCTCTCAGGTGCCAATGATGGGGCCCGATTAACCCTAGAAATGGAACAATCGCTTTCTTTCCTGGGAGCCTCTTCCCTGTGAGGAGTCTTCATCCGTCTGGAATTCAGGGCTGAAAAACGGCACTTTCCCGGACAAGAAAGTGGTACGCGCCGTTGATGTTTGCGCCCACAGAAAAGGTGGCAGCCTTGAACTCTCAGGTGCCAATGATGGGGCACCATTGACCCTAGAAAAGGACAATTCGATTTCTGACCTGGCACCTTTTCCCTGGGAGGTATCTTCGTCCGTCTGGAATTCTGGGCTGAAAAATGGCACTTCCCCGGACCCGCAAGTGGCACGCGCCGTCGAGCTTTGCGCTCAGGGCAAAGGAAGCAACTTCTGGCTCTCAGATGCCAATGACGGGTCCCCATTACTCCTAGAAAAGGAGAAATCGATTCCTGTCTTGGCAACTTTTCCCAGGGAGGAACCTTCATTGGTCCGGAATTCTGGAATGAGAAACGGCAATTGCCCGGACCCTCACGTAGCACGCATGGTCGAGCTTTGCGCCCAGGGTATAGGAGGCAACCTTGGGCTCTCAGGGGCCAATGATGGGGGCCGATTAACCCTAGAAATGGAACAATCGCTTTCTGTCCTGGGAGCCTCTTCCCTGTGAGGAGTCTTCATCCGTCTGGAATTCAGGGCTGAAAAACGGTACTTTCCCGGACAAGAAAGTGGTACGCGCTGTTGATGTTTGCGCCCACAGAAAAGGTGGCAGCCTTGAACTCTCAGGTGCCAATGATGGGGCACCATTGACCCTAGAAAAGGACAATTCGATTTCCGACCTGGCACCTTTTCCTTGGGAGGTGTCTTCGTCCGTCTGGAATTCTGGGCTGAAAAATGGCACTTCCCCGGACCCGCAAGTGGCACGCGCCGTCGACATTTGCGCCCAGGGAAAAGGTGGCAGCCTTGGGCTCTCAGGTGCCAATGATGGGGCCCCGTTAACCCTAGAAAAATATCACTTGCTTTCTGTCCTGGCACCTTTTCCCAGGGAGGAATCTTCGTCCGTCTGGAAATTTGGGTTCAAAAATGGCACTGCCCCAAACCCGCACAAGGTACACACCGTCGAGCTTTGCGCCCAGGGAAAAGGGGGCAGCCTTGGGCTCTCAGCTGCCACTGATGGTGCCCCATTTCCCCTACAAAAGGCACAATGGCTTTCTGTCCTGGCACCTTTTCCCAGGGAGGAATCTTCATCGGTTTGGAATTCTGGTCTGAGAATCGGCACTTTCCTGGACCCGCAAGAGGAACGCACCATCGAGCTTTGCGTTCAGAGAAAAGGTGGCAGTCTTGGGCTCTCAGGTGCCAATGATGGGTCCCAATTACCTTTACAAAAAGCACAATGGCTTTCTGTCCTGGCACCTTTTCCCTGGGAGGAGTCTTCATTGGTCTGGAATTCTGGGCTGTAAAATGGCACTTTCTGGGACCAGCACGTGGCACACACTGTCGTGCTTTGCGCCCAGGGAAAAGGAGGTAACCTCTGGCTCTCAGATGCCAATGACGGGCCCCCATTAACACTAGAAATGGAACAATCGCTTTCTGTCCTCCGAGCCCTTTCCCTGGGAGGAGTCTTCATCCGTCTGGAATCCTGGGCTGAACAAAGGTCTTTCTCTGACCTGCACGTGGCAGGCACCATCTAGCTTTGTGCCCAGGGAAGAGGTGGCAGCCTTGGTCTCTCATGTGCCAATGATGGGTCCCCGTTAACACTAGATAAATAACACTTGCTTTCTGTCCTGGCACCTTTTCCCTGGGAGGAATTTTCGTCCGTCTGGAATTCTGGGCTGAAAAACGGCACTTCCCTGGACCTGCAAGTGGAACGCACCATCGAGCTTTGTGCCCAGGCAAAAGGTGGCAGCCTTGGGCTCTCAGGTGCCAATGATGGGGCACCATTGACCCTAGAAAAAGCACAATGGCTTTCTGTCCTGGCGCCTTTTCCCAGGGAGAAATCTTCGCTGGCCTGGAATTCTGGGATGAGAAACGGCACATTCCCAGACTTGAAAGTGGCACGCACCATCGAGCTTTGCATCCAGGGAAAAGGTGGCAGCCTTGGGCTCAGAGGTGCCAAAGATGAGGTCCCATTACCCCTAGAAAAGGCACAATGGCTTTCTGTCCTGACACCTTTTCCCAGAGAGCAATCTTTGTCCGTCTGGAATTCTGGGCTGAAAAATGGCCCTTTCCCAGACCTGCACAGGGTATGCACCATCGAGCTTTGCACCCAGGGAAAAGGTAGCAGCCTTCGGCTCTCAGGTGCCAATGATGGGTCCCCATTACTCCTAGAAAAGGAGAAATCCATTCCTGTCCTGGCACCTTTTCCCAGGGAGGAATCTTCATCGGTCTGGAATTCTGGAATGAGAAACGGCAATTTCCCGGACCCTCACATAGCACGCATGGTCGGGCTTTGCGCCCAGGATATAGGAGGCAACCTTGGGCTCTCAGGTGCCAATGATGGGGCCCGATTAACCCTAGAAATAGAACAATCGCTTTCTGTCCTGGGAGCCTCTTCCCTGGGAGGAGTCTTCATCCGTCTGGAATTCAGGGCTGAAAAACGGCACTTTCCCGGACAAGAAAGTGGTACGCGCCGTTGATGTTTGCGCCCACGGAAAAGGTGGCAGCCTTGAACTCTCAGGTGCCAATGATGGGGCACCATTGACCCTAGAAACGGACAATTCGATTTCTGACCTGGCACCTTTACCCTGGGAGGTGTCTTCTTCCGTCTGGAATTCTGGGTTCAAAAATGGCACTTCCCCGGACCCGCAAGTGGCACGCGCCGTCGACATTTGCGCCCAGGCAAAAGGTGGCAGCCTTGGGCTCTCAGGTGCCAATGATGGGGCCCCGTAAACATTAGAAAAATAACACTTGCTTTCTGTCCTGGCACCTTTTCCCAGGGAAGAATCTCCGTCCGTCTGGAAATCTGGGTTCAAAAATGGCAGTGCCCCAAACCCGCACAAGGTACACACCGTCGAGCTTTGCGCCCAGGGAAAAGGGGGCAGCCTTGGGCTCTCAGCTGCCAATGATGGTGCCCCATTACCCCTACAAAAGGCACAATGGCTTTCTGTCCTGGCACCTTTTCCCAGGGAGGAATCTTCATCGGTTTGGAATTCTGGTCTGAGAATCGGCACTTTCCTGGACCCGCAAGAGGAACGCACCATCGAGCTTTGCATCCAGGGAAAAGGTGGCAGCCTTGGGCTCTCAGGTGCCAAAGATGAGGTCCCATTACCCGTAGAAAAGGCACAATGGCTTTCTGTCCTGACACCTTTTCCCAGAGAGGAATCGACTTCCGTCTGGAATTCTGGGCTGAAATACGGCCCTTTCCCGGACCCGCACAGGGTATGCACCGTCGAGCATTGCACCCAGGGAAAAGGTGGCAGCCTTGGGCTCTCAGGTGCCAATGATGGGGCCCAATTAGCATTACAAAATACACAATGGCTTTGTCTCCTGGTACCTTTTCCCTCTGAGGAATCTTCATAGGTCTGGAATTCTGGGCTGAAAAATGGCACTTTCCCGGACCCGCACGTGGAACGCTCTGTTGAGCTTTGCGCCCAGGGAAAAGGTGGCAGCCTTGGGCTCTCAGGTGTCAATTTTGGGTCCCCATTAACCCTAGAAAAGGCACAATTGCTTTCTGTTCTGGCACCTTTTCCCTGGGAGAAATCTTCATCGGCCTGTAATTCTGGGATGAGAAACAGCACATTCCTGGACCCGCAAGTGGCACGCACCGTCGAGCTTTGCGCTCAGGGAAAAGGTTGCAGCCCTCGGCTCTCGGGTGCCAATGATGGGGCCCGATTAACCCTAGAAATGGAACAATCGCTGTCTGTCCTGGCACCTTTTCCCAGGCAGGAATCTTCATCTGTTTGGAATTCTGGTCTGAGAATCGGCACTTTCCTGGACCCGCAAGTGGAACGCACCATCGAGCTTTGCGTCCAGGGAAAAGGTGGCAGTCTTGGGCTCTCAGGTGCCAATGATGGGGCCCCATTACCTTTACAAATAGCACAATGGCTTTCTGTCCTGGCACATTTTCCCTGGGAGGAGTCTTCATTGGTCTGGAATTCTGGGCTGTAAAATGGCACATTCTGGGACCAGCACGTGGCACGCACTGTCGTGCTTTGCGCCCAGGGAAAAGGAGGCAACCTCTGGCTCTCAGATGCTAATGACGGGCCCCCATTAACACTAGAAATGGAACAATCGCTTTCTGTCCTGGGAGCCTTTTCCCTGGAAGGAGTCGTCATCCGTCTGGAATCCTGGGCTGAACAAAGCACTTTCTCTGACCTGCATGTGGCAGGCACCATCTAGTTTTGCGCCCAGGGAAAAGGTGGCAGCCTTGGGCTCTCAGGTGCCAATGATGGGGCCCCGTTAACACAAGATAAATAACACTTGCTTTCTGTCCTGGCACCTTTTCCCTGGGAGGAGTCTTCATTTGTCTGGAATTCTGGGCTGAAAAACGGTACTTCCCCGGACCTGCAAGTGGAACGCACCGTCGAGCTTTGTGCCCAGGCAAAAGGTGGCAGCCTTGGGCTCTCAGGTGCCAATGATGGGGCCCAATTGCCCCTAGAAAAAGAACAATCGCTTTCTGTCCTGGCACCTTTTCCCAGGGAGGAATCTTCATTGGTCTGGAATTCTGGGCTGAAAAACGGCACTTCCCCGGACCTGCAAGTGGAACGCACCGTCGAGCTTTGTGCCCAGGCAAAAGGTGGCAGCCTTGGGCTCTCAGGTGCCAATGATGGGGCCCCATTACCCCTAGAAAAAAACAATCGCTTTCTGTCCTGGCACCTTTCCCAGGGAGAAATCTTTATTGGTCTGTATATCTGGGCTGAAAACGGCTCTTTCCGTTACCCGCATGTGGCACGCACTGTCGAGCTTTGCGCCCAGGGAAAAGGTGGCAGCCCTGGGCTCTCAGCTGCCAATTTTGGGGCCCCATTAACCCTAGAAAAGGCACAATGGCTTTCTGTCCTGGCACCTTTTCCCAGGGAGAAATCTTTGCTGGCCTGGAATTCTGGGATGAGAAACGGCACATTCCCGGACTTGCAAGTGGCACGCGCCGTCGACATTTGCGCCCAGGGAAAAGGTGGCAGCCTTGGGCTCTCAGGTGCCAAAGATGAGGTCCCATTACCCCTAGAAAAGGCACAATGGCTTTCTGTCCTGACACCTTTTCCCAGAGAGGAATCGACTTTCGTCTGGAATTCTGGGCTGAAATACGGCCCTTTCCCAGACCTGCACAGGGTATGCACCGTCGAGCTTTGCACCCAGGGAAAAGGTGGCAGCCTTCGGCTCTCAGGTGCCAATGATGGGGCCCAATTAGCATTACAAAATACACAATGGCTTTGTCTCCTGGTACCTTTTTTCCCTCTGAGGAATCTTCATCGGTCTGGAATTCTGGGCTGAAAAATGGCACTTTCCTGGACCCGCAGATGGAACGCTCCGTTGAGCTTTGCGCCCAGGGAAAAGGTGGCAGCCTTGGGCTCTCAGGTGTCAATTTTGGGGCCCCATTAAGCCTAGAAAAGGCACAATTGCTTTCTGTCCTGGCACCTTTTCCCTGGGAGAAATCTTCATCGGCCTGGAATTCTGGGATGAGAAACAGCACATTCCTGGACCCGCAAGTGGCACGCACCGTCGAGCTTTGCGCTCAGGGAAAAGGTTGCAGCCTTCGGCTCTCAGGTGCCAATGATGGGTCCCCATTACTCCTAGAAAAGGAGAAATCCATTCCTGTCCTGGCACCTTTTCCCAGGGAGGAATCTTCATCGGTCTGGAATTCTGGAATGAGAAACGGCAATTTCCCGGACCCTCACGTAGCACGCATGGTCGGGCTTTGCGCCCAGGATATAGGAGGCAACCTTGGGCTCTCAGGTGCCAATGATGGGGCCCGATTAACCCTAGAAATGGAACAATCGCTTTCTGTCCTGGGAGCCTCTTCCCTGGGAGGAGTCTTCATCCGTCTGGAATTCAGGGCTGAAAAACGGCACTTTCCCGGACAAGAAAGTGGTAAGCGCCATTGATGTTTGCGCCCACGGAAAAGGTGGCAGCCTTGAACTCTCAGGTGCCAATGATGGGGCACCACTGACCCTAGAAAAGGACAATTCGATTTCTGACCTGGCACCTTTCCCCTGGGAGGTGTCTTCGTCCGTCTGGAATTCTGGGCTGAAAAATGGCACTTCCCCGGACCCGCAAGTGGCACGCGGCGTCGACATTTGCGCCCAGGCAAAAGGTGGCAGCCTTGGGCTCTAAGGTGCCAATGATGGGGCCCCGTTAACACTAAGTAAATAACAATGGATTTCTGTCCCGGCACCTTTTTCCAGGGAGGAATCTTCATCGGTTTGGAATTCTGGTCTGAGAATCGGCACTTTCCCAAACCCGCAAGTGAAACGCACCATCGAGCTTTGCGTCCAGGGAAAAGGTGGCACCCTTGGGCTCTCAGGTGCCAATGATGGGTCCCCATTACCTTTACAAAAAGCACAATGGCTTTCTGTCCTGGCACCTTTTCCCTGGGAGGAGTCTTCATTGGTCTGGAATTCTGGGCTGTAAAGTGGCACTTTCTGGGACCAGCACGTGGCACGCACTGTCGTGCTTTGCGCCCAGGGAAAAGGAGGCAACCTCTGGCTCTCAGGTGCCAATGACGGGCCCCCATTAACACTAGAAATGGAACAATCGCTTTCTGTCCTGGGAGCCTTTTCCCTGGAAGGAGTCGTCATCCGTCTGGAATCCTGGGCTGAACAAAGCACTTTCTCTGACCTGCACGTGGCAGGCACCATCTAGCTTTGCGCCCAGGGAAAAGGTGGCAACCTTGGGCTCTCAGGTGCCAATGATGGGGCCCCGTTAACACTAGATAAATAACAATGGCTTTCTGTCCCGGCACCTTTTCCCTGGGAGGAGTCTTCATTGGTCTGGAATTCTGGGCTGAAAAACGGCACTTCCCCGGACCTGCAAGTGGAACGCACCGTCGAGCTTTGTGCCCAGGCAAAAGGTGGCAGCCTTGGGCTCTCAGGTGCCAATGATGGGGCCCCATTACCCCTAGAAAAAGAACAATCGCTTTCTGTCCTGGCACCTTTTCCCAGGGAGGAATCTTCATCGGTTTGGAAATCTGGGCTGAAAAGGGCTCTTTCCCTTACCCTCATGTGGCACGCACCATCGAGCTTTGCGCCCAGGGAAAAGGTGGCAGCCCTGGGCTCTCAGCTGCCAATTTTGGGGCCCATTAACCCTAGAAAAGGCACAATGGCTTTCTGTCCTGGCACCTTTTCGCAGGGAGAAATCTTCGCTGGCCTGGAATTCTGGGATGAGAAACGGCACATTCCCAGACTTGAAAGTGGCACGCACCATCGAGCTTTGCATCCAGGGAAAAGGTGGCAGCCTTGGGCTCTCAGGTGCCAAAGATGAGGTCCCATTACCCCTAGAAAAGGCACAATGGCTTTCTGTCCTGACACCTTTTCCCAGAGAGGAATCGACTTTCGTCTGGAATTCTGGGCTGAAAAATGGCCCTTTCCCAGACCCGCACAGGGTATGCACCGTCGAGCTTTGCACCCAGGGAAAAGTTAGCAGCCTTCGGCTCTCATGTGCCAATGATGGGTCCCCATTACTCCTAGAAAAGGAGAAATCCATTCCTGTCCTTGCACCTTTTCCCAGGGAGGAATCTTCATTGGTCTGGAATTCTGGAATGAGAAACGGCAATTTCCCGGACCCTCACATAGCACGCATGGTCGGGCTTTGCGCCCAGGATATAGGAGGCAACCTTGGGCTCTCAGGTGCCAATGATGGGGCCCGATTAACCCTAGAAATAGAACAATCGCTTTCTGTCCTGGGAGCCTCTTCCCTGGGAGGAGTCTTCATCCGTCTGGAATTCAGGGCTGAAAAACGGCACTTTCCCGGACAAGAAAGTGGTACGCGCCGTTGATGTTTACGCCCACGGAAAAGGTGGCAGCCTTGAACTCTCGAGTGCCAATGATGGGGCACCATTGACCCTAGAAAAGGACAATTCGATTTCTGACCTGGCACCTTTCCCCTGGGAGGTGTCTTCTTCCGTCTGGAATTCTGGGCTGAAAAATGGCACTTCCCCGGACCCGCAAGTGGCACGCGCCGTCGACATTTGCGCCCAGGGAAAAGGTGGCAGCCTTGGGCTCTTAGGTGCCCATGATGGGGCCCCGTAAACATTAGAAAAATAACACTTGCTTTCTGTCCTGGCACCTTTTCCCAGGGAAGAATCTTCGTCCGTCTGGAAATCTGGGTTCAAAAATGGCAGTGCCCCAAACCCGCACAAGGTACACACCGTCGAGCTTTGCGCCCAGGGAAAAGGGGGCAGCCTTGGGCTCTCAGCTGCCAATGATGGTGCCCCATTACCCCTACAAAAGGCACAATGGCTTTCTGTCCTGGCACCTTTTCCCAGGGAGGAATCTTCATCGGTTTGGAATTCTGGTCTGAGAATCGGCACTTTCCTGGACCCGCAAGAGGAACGCACCATCGAGCTTTGCATCCAGGGAAAAGGTGGCAGCCTTGGGCTCTCAGGTGCCAAAGATGAGGTCCCATTACCCCTAGAAAAGGCACAATGGCTTTCTGTCCTGACACCTTTTCCCAGAGAGGAATCGACTTCCGTCTGGAATTCTGGGCTGAAAAACGGCCCTTTCCCAGACCCGCACAGGGTATGCACCGTCGAGCTTTGCACCCAGGGAAAAGGTGGCAGCCTTCGGCTCTCAGGTGCCAATGATGGGGCCCAATTAGCATTACAAAATACACAATGGCTTTGTCTCCTGGTACCTTTTTTCTCTGAGGAATCTTCATAGGTCTGGAATTCTGGGCTGAAAAATGGCACTTTCCTGGACCCGCAGATGGAACGCTCCGTTGAGCTTTGCGCCCAGGGAAAAGGTGGCAGCCTTGGGCTCTCAGGTGTCAATGATGGGGCCCCGTTAACACTAGAAAAATAACACTTGCTTTCTGTCCTGGCACCTTTTCCCAGGGAGGAATCTTCGTCCGTCTGGAAATCTGGGTTCAAAAATGGCACTGCCCCAAACCCGCACAAGGTACACACCGTCGAGCTTTGCGCCCAGGGAAAAGGGGGTAGCCTTGGGCTCTCAGCTGCCAATGATGGTGCCCCATTACCCCTAGAAAAGGCACAATGGCTTTCTGTCCCGGCACCTTTTCCCAGGGAGGAATCTTCATCGGTTTGGAATTCTGGTCTGAGAATCCGCACTTTCCCAAACCCGCAAGTGAAACGCACCATCGAGCTTTGTGTCCAGGGAAAAGGTGGCAGCCTTGGGCTCTCAGGTGCCAATGATGGGTCCCCATTACCTTTACAAAAAGCACAATGGCTTTCTGTCCTGGCACCTTTTCCCTGGGAGGAGTCTTCATTGGTCTGGAATTCTGGGCTGTAAAGTGGCACTTTCTGGGACCAGCACGTGGCACGCACTGTCGTGCTTTGCGCCCAGGGAAAAGGAGGCAACCTCTGGCTCTCAGGTGCCAATGACGGGCCCCAATTAACACTAGAAATGGAACAATCGCTTTCTGTCCTGGGAGCCTTTTCCCTGGGAGGAGTCGTCATCCATCTGGAATCCTGGGCTGAACAAAGCACTTTCTCTGACCTGCACGTGGCAGGCACCATCTAGCTTTGCGGCCAGGGAAAAGGTGGCAGCCTTGGGCTCTCAGGTGCCAATGATGGGTCCCCATTACCTTTACAAAAAGCACAATGGCTTTCTGTCCTGGCACCTTTTCCCTGGGAGGAGTCTTCATTGGTCTGGAATTCTGGGCTGTAAAATGGCACTTTCTGGGACCTAGCACGTGGCACGCACTGTCGTGCTTTGCGCCCAGGGAAAAGGAGGCAACCTCTGGCTCTCAGATGCCAATGACGGGCCCCCATTAACACTAGAAATGGAACAATCGCTTTCTGTCCTGGGAGCCCTTTCCCTGGGAGGAGTCGTCATCCGTCTGGAATCCCGGGCTGAACAAAGCACGTTCTCTGACCTGCACGTAGCAGGCACCATCTAGCTTTGTGCCCAGGGAAAAGGTGGCAGCCTTGGGCTCTCAGGTGCCAAATATGGGGCCCCATTAACCGTAGAAAAAGAACAATTGCTTTCTGTCCTGGCACCTTTCCCTGGGAGGAATCTTCATTGGTCTGGAAATCTGGGCTTAAATGGGCTCTTTCCCTTACCCACATGTGGCACTCACCGTCGAGCTTTGCGCCCAGGGAAAAGGTGGCAGCCCTGGGCTCTCAGCTGCCAATTTTGGGCCCCATTAACCCTAGAAAAGGCACAATCGCTTTCTGTCCTGGCAGCTTTTCCCAGGGAGAAATCTTCGCTGGCCTGGAATTCTGGGATGAGAAACGGCACATTCCCGGACTTGCAAGTGACACGCGCCGTCGACATTTGCGTCCAGGGAAAAGGTGGCAGCCTTGGGCTCTCAGGTGCCAAAGATGAGGTCCCATTACCCCTAGAAAAGGCACAATGGCTTTCTGTCCTGACACCTTTTCCCAGAGAGGAATCGACTTCCGTCTGGAATTCTGGGCTGAAAAACGGCCCTTTCCCAGACCCACACAGGGTAAGCACCGTCGAGCTTTGCACCCAGGGAAAAGGTGGCAGCCTTGGGCTCTCAGGTGCCAATGATGGGGCCCAATTAGCATTACAAAATACACAATGGCTTTGTCTCCTGGTACCTTTTTTCTCTGAGGAATCTTCATAGGTCTGGAATTCTGGGCTGAAAAATGGCACTTTCCTGGACCCGCAGATGGAACGCTTTGTTGAGCTTTGCGCCCAGGGAAAAGGTGGCAGCCTTGGGCTCTCAGGTGTCAATTTTGGGGCCCCATTAAGCCTAGAAAAGGCACAATTGCTTTATGTCCTGGCACCTTTTCCCTGGGAGAAATCTTCATCAGCCTCGAATTCTGGGATGAGAAACGGCACATTCCCAGACTTGCAAGTGGCACGCACCGTCGAGCTTTGCGCTCAGGGAAAAGGTTGCAGCCTTCAGCTCTCAGGTGCCAATGATGGGGCCCGATTAACCCTAGAAATGGAACAATCGCTTTCTGTCCTTGGAGCCTCTTCCCTGTGAGGAGTCTTCATCCGTCTGGAATTCAGGGCTGAAAAACGGCACTTTCCCGGACAAGAAAGTGGTACGCGCTGTTGATGTTTGCGCCCACGGAAAAGGTGGCAGCCTTGAACTCTCGAGTGCCAATGATGGGGCACCATTGACCCTAGAGAAGGACAATTCGATTTCTGACCTGGCACCTTTTCCCAGGGAGGAATCTTCATCGGTCTGGAATTCTGGTCTGAGAATCGGCACTTTCCTGGACCCGCAAGTGGAACGCACCATCGAGCTTTGCGTCCAGGGAAAAGGTGGCAGTCTTGAACTCTCAGGTGCCAATGATGGGGCCCCATTACCTTTACAAAAAGCACAATGGCTTTCTGTCCTGGCACCTTTTCCCTAGGAGGAGTCTTCATTGGTCTGGAATTCTGGGCTGTAAAATGGCACATTCTGGGACCAGCACGTGGCACGCACTGTCGTGCTTTGCGTCCAGGGAAAAGGAGGCAACCTCTGGCTCTCAGATGCTAATGACGGGCCCCCATTAACACTAGAAATGGAACAATCGCTTTCTGTCCTGGGAGCCCTTTACCTGGGAGGAGTCGTCATCCGTCTGGAATCCTGGGCTGAACAAAGCACTTTCTCTGACCTGCACGTGGCAGGCACCATCTAGCTCTGCGACCAGGGAAAAGGTGGCAGCCTTGGGCTCTCAGGTGCCAATGATGGGTCCCCATTAACACTAGAAAAATAACACTTGCTTTCTGTCCTGGCACCTTTTCCCTGGGAGGAATCTTCGTCTGTCTGGAAATCTGGGTTCAAAAATGGCACTGCCCCAAACCAGCACAAGGTTCACACCGCCGAGCTTTGCGCCCAAAGAAAAGGGGTCAGCCTTGGGCTCTCAGCTGCCAATGATGGTGCCCCATTACCCCTACAAAAGGCACAATGGCTTTCTGTCCTGGCACCTTTTCCCAGGGAGGAATCTTCATCGGTTTGGAATTCTGGTCTGAGAATCGGCACTTTCCTGGACCCGCAGATGGAACGCACCATCGAGCTTTGCGCCCAGGGAAAAGGTGGCAGCCTTGGGCTCTCAGGTGTCAATTTTGGGGCCACATTAAGCCTAGAAAAGGCACAATGGCTTTCTGTCCTGGCACCTTTTCCCAGGGAGGAATCTTCATCGGTTTGGAATTCTGGGATGAGGAACAGCACATTCCTGGCCCCGCAAGTGGCACGCACCGTCGAGCTTTGCGCTCAGTGAAAAGGTTGCAGCCTTGGGCTCTCAGATGTCAATGATGAGTCTCCATTACTCCTAGAAAAGGAGAAATCCATTCCTGTCCTGGCACCTATTGATAGGGAGGAATCTTCATCGGTCTGGATTTCTGGAATGAGAAATGGCAATTTCCCGAACCCTCACGTAGCACGCATGGTCGAGCTTTGCTCCCAGGGTATAGGAGGCAACCTTGGGCTCTCAGGTGCCAATGACGGGGCCCGATGAACCCTAGAAATGGAACAATCGCTTTCTGTCCTGGGAGCCTCTTCCCTGTGAGGAGTCTTCATCTGTCTGGAATTCAGGGCTGAAAAACGGCACTTTCCCGGACAGGAAAGTGGTACGTGCCGTTGATGTTTCCACCCACGGAAAAGGTGGCAGCCTTGAACTCTCAGGTGCCAATGATGGGGCACCATTGACCCTAGAAAAGGACAATTCGATATCTCACCTGGCACCTTTCCCCTGGGAGGTGTCTTCGTCAATCTGGAATTCTGGGCTGAAAAATGGCACTTCCCCGGACCCACAAGTGGCACGCGCCGTCGACATTTGCGCCCAGGAAAAAGGTGGCAGCCTTGGGCTCTCAGATGCAAATGATGGGGCCCCGTAAACACTAGAAAAATAACACTTGCTTTCTGTCCTGGCACCTTTACCCTCGGAGGAGTCGTCATCCGTCTGGAATCCTGGGCTGAACAAAGCACTTTCTGGGACCTGCACGTGGCAGGCACGATCTAGCTTTACGCCCAGGGAAAAGGTGGCAGCCTTGGGCTCTCGGGTGCCAATGATGGGGCCCCGTTAACACTAGATAAATAACAATGGCTTTCTGTCCTGGCGCGTTTTCCCAGGGAGGAATTTTCATCCGTCTGGAATTCTGGGCTGAAAAACGGCACTTCTCCAGACTTGCAAGTGGAACGCACCGTCGAGCTTTGCGCCCAGGGAAAAGGGGACAGCCTTGGGCTCTCAGGATCCAATGATAGTGCCCCATTACCCCTACAAAAGGCACAATGGCTTTCTGTCCTGGCACCTTTTCCCAGGGAGGAATCTTCATCGGTTTGGAATTCTGGTCTGAGAATCGGCACTTTCCTGGACCCCCAAGTTGAACGCACCATCGAGTTTTGCGTCCAGGGAAAAGGTGGCAGTCTTGGGCTCTCAGGTGCCAATGATGGGGTCCCATTACCTTTACATAAAACAGAATGGCTATCTGTCCTGGCACCTTTTCCCTGGGAGGAGTCTTCATTGGTCTGGAATTCGGGGCTGTAAAATGGCACTTTCTGGGACCAGCACGTGACACGCACTGTCGTGCTTTGCACCCAGGGAAAAGGAGGCAACCTCTGGCTCTCAGGTGCCAATGATGGGGCCCCATTACCCCTAGAAAAAGAACAATCACTTTCTGTCCTGGCACCTTTTCCCTGGGAGGAAACTTCATTGGTCTGGAATTCTGGGCTGAAAAGGGCTCTTTCCCTCACCCGCATGTGGCACGCACCGTCGAGCTTTGCGCCCAGGGAAAAGGTGGCAGCCCTGGGCTCTCAGCTGCCAATTTTGGGGCCCCATTAACCCTAGAAAAGGCACAATGGCTTTCTGTCCTGGCACCTTTTCCCAGGGAGAAATCTTCGCTGGCCTGGAATTCTGGGATGAGAAACGGCACATTCCCGGACTTGCAAGTGGCACGCACCATCGACATTTGCGCCCAGGGAAAAGGTGGCAGCCTTGGGCTCTCAGGTGCCAAAGATGGGGCCCTATTACCCCTAGAAAAGGCACAATGGCTTTCTGTCCTGACACCTTTTCCCAGAGAGGAAACGACTTCCGTCTGGAATTCTGGGTTGAAAAACGGCCCTTTCCCGGACCCGCACAGGGTATGCACCATTGAGCTTTGCACCCAGGGAAAAGGTGGCAGCCTTGGGCTCTCAGGTGTCAATGATGGGGCCCAATTAGCATTACAAAATACACAATGGCTTTGTCTCCTGGTTCCTTTTCCCTCTGAGGAATCTTCATCGGTCTGGAATTCTGGGCTGAAAACGGCTCTTTCCCTCACCCGCATGTGGCACGCACCGTCGAGCTTTGCGCCCAGGGAAAAGGTGGCAGCCTTGGGCTCTCAGGTGTCCATTTTGGGGCCCCATTAAACCTAGGAAAGGCACAATTGCTTTCTGTCCTGGCACCTTTTCCCTGGGAGAAATCTTCATCGGCCTGGAATTCTGGGATGAGAAACAGCACATTCCTGGACCCGCAAGTGGCACGCACCGTCGAGCTTTGCGCTCAGGGAAAAGGTTGCAGCCTTCGGCTCTCAGGTGCCAATGATGGGTCCCCATTACTCCTAGAAAAGGAGAAATCCATTCCTGTCCTGGCACCTTTTCCCAGGGAGGAATCTTCATCGGTCTGGAATTCTGGAATGAGAAACGCAATTTCCCGGACCCTCACGTAGCACGCATGGTTGAGCTTTGCGCCCAGGGTATAGGAGGCAACCTTGGGCTCTCAGGTGCCAATGATGGGGCCCGATTAACCCTAGAAATGGAACATTCGTTTTCTGTCCTGGGAGCCTCTTCCCTGTGAGGAGTCTTCATCCGTCTGGAATTCAGGGCTGAAAAACGGCACTTTCCCGGATAAGAAAGTGGTACGCGCAGTTGATGTTTGCGCCCATGGAAAAGGTGGCAGCCTTAAACTCTCAGGTGCCAATGATGGGGCACCATTGACCCTAGAAAAAGAACAATCGCTTTCTGTCCTGGCACCTTTTCCCAGGGAGGAATCTTCATCCGTCTGGAAATCTGGGCTGAAAAGGGCTCTTTCCCTTACCCACATGTGGCACGCACCGTCGAGCTTTGCGCCCAGGGAAAAGGTGGCAGCCTTGGGCTCTCAGCTGCCAATTTTGGGGCCCATTAACCCTAGAAAAGGCAAAATCGCTTTCTCTCCTGGCACCTTTTCCCAGGGAGAAATCTTCGCTGGCCTGGAATTCTGGGATGAGAAACGGCACATTCCCAGACTTGAAAGTGGCACGCACCATCGAGCTTTGCATCCAGGGAAAAGGTGGCAGCCTTGGGCTCTCAGGTGCCAAAGATGAGGTCCCATTACCCCTAGAAAAGGCACAATGGCTTTCTGTCCTGACACCTTTTCCCAGAGAGGAATCTTTGTCCGTCTGGAATTCTGGTCTGAAAAATGGCCCTTTCCCGGACCCGCACAGGGTATGCACCATCGAGCTTTGCACCCAGGGAAAAGGTAGCAGCCTTCGGCTCTCATGTGCCAATGATGTGTCCCCATTACTCCTAGAAAAGGAGAAATCCATTCCTGTCCTGGCACCTTTTCCCAGGAAGGAATCTTCATCGGTCTGGAATTCTGGAATGAGAAACGGCAATTTCCCGGACCCTCACGTAGCACGCATGGTCGGGCTTTGCGCCCAGGATATAGGAGGCAACCTTGGGCTCTCAGGTGCCAATGATGGGGCCGGATTAACCCTAGAAATGGAACAATCGCTTTCTGTCCTGGGAGCCTCTTCCCTGGGAGGAGTCTTCATCCGTCTGGAATTCAGGGCTGAAAAACGGCACTTTCCCGGACAAGAAAGTGGTCCGAGCCGTTGATGTTTGCGCCCACGGAAAAGGTGGCAGCCTTGAACTCTCGGGTGCCAATGATGGGGCACCATTGACCCTAGAAAAGGACAATTCGATATCTGACCTGGCACCTTTTCCCAGGGAGGAATCTTCGTCCGTCTGGAATTCTGGGCTGAAAAATGGCACTTCCCCGGACCCGCAAGTGGCACGCGCCGTCGACATTTGCGCCCAGGCAAAAGGTGGCAGCCTTGGGCTCTCAGGTGCCAATGATGGGGCCCCGTTAACACTAGAAAAATAACACTTGCTTTCTGTCCTGGCACCTTTTCCCAGGGAAGAATCTTCGTCCGTCTGGAAATCTGGGTTCAAAAATGGCACTGCCCCAAACCAGCGCAAGGTACACACCGTCGAGCTTTACGCCCAGGGAAAAGGGGGCAGCCCTGGGCTCTCAGCTGCCAATGATGGTGCCCCATTACCCCTACAAAAGGCACAATGGCTTTCTGTCCTGGCACCTTTTCCCAGGGAGGAATCTTCATCGGTTTGGAATTCTGGTCTGAGAATCGGCACTTTCCTGGACCCGCAAGAGGAACGCACCATCGAGCTTTGCATCCAGGGAAAAGGTGGCAGCCTTGGGCTCTCAGGTGCCAAAGATGAGGTCCCATTACCCCTAGAAAAGGCACAATGGCTTTCTGTCCTGACACCTTTTCCCAGAGAGCAATCTTTGTCCGTCTGGAATTCTGGGCTGAAAAACGGCCCTTTCCCGGACCCGCACAGGGTATGCACCGTCGAGCTTTGCACCCAGGGAAAAGGTGGCAGCCTTGGGCTCTCAGGTGCCAATGATGGGGCCCAATTAGCATTACAAAATACACAATGGCTTTGTCTCCTGGTACCTTTTCCCTCTGAGGAATCTTCATCGGTCTGGAATTCTGGGCTGAAAAATGGCACTTTCCCGGACCCGCACGGGGAATGCTCCGTTGAGCTTTGCGCCCAGGGAAAAGGTGGCAGCCTTGGGCTCTCAGGTGTCACTTTTGGGGCCCCATTAACCCTAGAAAAGGCACAATTGCTTTCTGTCCTGGCACCTTTTCCCTGGGAGAAATCTTCATCGGCCTTGAATTCTGGGATGAGAAACAGCACATTCCTGGCCCCGCAAGTGGCACTCACGGTCCAGCTTTGCGCTCAGGGAAAAGGTTGCAGCCTTCGGCTCTCAGGTGTCAATGATGGGTCCCCATTACTCCTAGAAAAGGAGAAATCCATTCCTGTCCTGGCACCTTTTCCCAGGGAGGAATCTTCATCGGTCTGGAATTCTGGAATGAGAAACGGCAATTTCCCGGACCCTCACGTATCACGCATGGTCGAGCTTTGTGCCCACGGTATAGGAGGCAACCTTGGGCTCTCAGGTGCCAATGATGGGGCCGGATTAACCCTAGAAATGGAACAATCGCTTTCTGTCCTGGGAGCCTCTTCCCTGGGAGGAGTCTTCATCCGTCTGGAATTCAGGGCTGAAAAACGGCACTTTCCAGGACAAGAAAGTGGTACGCGCCGTGGATGTTTGCGCCCACGGAAAAGGTGGCAGCCTTGAACTCTCAGGTGCCAATGATGGGGCACCATTGACCCTAGAAAAGGACAATTCGATTTCTGACCTGGCACCTTTTCCCTGGGAGGTGTCTTCGTCCGTCTGGAATTCTGGGTTCAAAAATGGCACTTCCCCGGACCCGCAAGTGGCACGCACCGTCGACATTTGCGCCCAGGCAAAAGGTGGCAGCCTTGGGCTCTCAGGTGCCAATGATGGGTCCCCGTTAACACTAGAAAAATAACACTTGCTTTCCCACCCGGCACCTTTTCCCTGGGAGGAGTCGTCATCCGTCTGGAATCCTGGGCTGAACAAAGCACTTTCTCTGACCTGCACGTGGCAGGTACCATCTAGCTTTGCGGCCAGGGAAAAGGTGGCAGCCTTGGGCTCTCAGGTGCCAATGATGGGTCCCCGTTAACACTAGATAAATAACAATGGCTATCTGTCCTGGCACCATTTCCCTGGGAGGAACTTTCTTCCATCTGGAATTCTGGGCTGAAAAACGGCACTTCCCCGGACCTGCAAGTGGAACGCACAAGGCCCAGGCAAAAGGTGGCAGCCTTGGGCTCTCAGGTGCCCATGATGGGGCCCCTTTACCCCTAGAAAAAGAACAATGGCTTTCTGTCCTGGCACCTTTTCCCTGGGAGGAATCTTCATTGGTCTGGAATTCTGGGCTGAAAACGGCTCTTTCCCTTACCCACATGTGGCATGCACCGCCGAGCTTTGCGCCCAGGGAAAAGGTGGCAGCCCTGGGCTCTCAGCTGCCAATTTTGGGGCCCCATTAACCCTAGAAAAGGCACAATCGCTTTCTGTCCTGGCACCTTTTCCCAGGGAGGAATCTTCGTCCGTCTGGAAATCTGGGTTCAAAAATGGCACTGCCCCAAACCAGCACGAGGTACACACGGTCGAGCTTTGCGCCCAGAGAAAAGAGGTTGCCTCTGGCTCTCAGATGCCAATGATGGTGCCCCCATTAAGACTAGAAATGGAACAATCGCTTTCTGTCCTGGGAGCCCTTTCCCTGGGAGGAGTCGTCATCCGTCTGGAATTCTGGGCTGAACAAAGCACTTTCTCTGACCTGCACGTGGCAGGCACCATTTAGCTTTGCACCCAGGGAAAAGGTGGCAGCCTTGGGCTCTCAGGTGCCAATGATGGGGCCTCGTTAACACTAGATAAATAACAATGGCTTTCTGTCCTGGCAACTTTTCCCTGGGAGGAATCTTCATTGGTCTGGAATTCTGGGCTGAATACGGCTCTTCCCCTCACCCGCATGTGGCACGCACCGTCGAGCTTTGCGCCCAGGGAAAAGGGGGCAGCCTTGGGCTCTCAGATGCCAGTTTTGGGGCCCCATTAACCCTAGAAAAAGAACAATCGCTTTCTGTCCTGGAACCTTTTCCCAGGGAGAAATCTTCGCTGGCCTGGAATTCTGGGATGAGAAACGGCACATTCCCGGACTTGCAAGTGGCACGCACCGTCGACATTTGCGTCCAGGGAAAAGGTGGCAGCCTTGGGCTCTCAGGTGTCAATTTTGGGGCCCCATTAAGCCTAGAAAAGGCACAATTGCTTTCTGTCCTGGCACCTTTTCCCTGGGAGAAATCTTCATCGGCCTCGAATTCTGGGATGAGAAACAGCACATTCCTGGACCCGCAAGTGGCACGCACCGTTGAGCTTTGCGCTCAGCGAAAAGGTTGCAGCCTTCGGCTCTCAGGTGTCAATGACAGGTCCCCATTACTTCTAGAAAAGGAGAAATCCATTCCTGTCCTGGCACCTTTTCCCAGGGAGGAATCTTCATCGGTCTGGAATTCTGGAATGAGAAACGGCAATTTCCCGGACCCTCACGTAGCACGCATGGTCGAGTTTTGCGCCCAGGGTATAGGAGGCAACCTTGGGCTCTCAGGTGCCAATGATGGAGCCCGATTAACCCTAGAAATGGAACAATCGCTTTCTGTCCTGGGAGCCTCTTCCATCTGAGGAGTCTTCATCCGTCTGGAATTCAGGGCTGAAAAACGGAACTTTCCCGGTCAAGAAAGTGGTACGTGCCGTTGATGTTTTCACCCACGGAAAAGGTGGCAGCCTTGAACTCTCAGGTGCCAATGATGGGGCACCATTGACCCTAGAAAAGGACAATTCGATATCTGACCTGGCACCTTTTCCCTAGGAGGTGTCTTCGTCCGTCTGGAATTCTGGGCTGAAAAATGGCACTTCCCCGGACCCGCAAGTGGCACGCGCCGTCGACATTTGCGCCCAGGGAAAAGGTGGCAGCCTTGGGCTCTCAGGTGCCAATGATGGGGCCCCGTTAGCACTAGAAAAATAACACTTGCTTTCTGTCCTGGCACCTTTTCCCTCGGAGGAGTCATCATCTGTCTGGAATCCTGGGCTGAACAAAGCACTTTCTCTGACCTGCACGTGGCAGGCACCATCTAGATTTACGCCCAGGGAAAAGGTGGGAGCCTTGGGCTCTCAGGTGCCAATGATGGGGCCCAATTAGCATTACAAAATACACAATGGCTTTGTCTCCTGGTACCTTTTCCCTCTGAGGAATCTTCATCGGTCTGGAATTCTGGGCTGAAAAATGGCATTTTCCCAGACCCGCACGTGGAACGCTCCACCGAGCTTTGCGCCCAGGGAAAAGGTGGCAGCCTTGGGCTCTCAGGTGTCAATTTTAGGGCCCCATTAACCCTAGAAAAGGCACAATTGCTTTCTGTCCTGGCACCTTTTCCCTGGGAGAAATCTTCATCGGCCTGGAATTCTGGGATGAGAAACAGCACATTCCTGGACCCGCAAGTGGCATGCACCATCGAGCTTTGCGCTCAGGGAAAAGGTTACAGCCTTCGGCTCTCAGGTGCCAATGATGGGTCCCCATTACTCCTAGAAAAGGAGAAATCCATTCCTGTCCTGGCACCTTTTCCCAGGGAGGAATCTTCATCGGTCTGGAATTCTGGAATGAGAAACGGCAATTTCCCGGACCCTCACGTAGCACGCATGGTCGAGCTTTGCGCTCAGGGTATAGGAGGCAACCTTGGGCTCTCAGGTGCCAATGATGGGGCCCGATTAACCCTAGAAATGGAACAATCGCTTTCTGTCCTGGGAGCCTCTTCCCTGGGAGGAGTCTTCATCCGTCTGGAATTCAGGGTTGAAAAACGGCACTTTCCCGGACAAGAAAGTGGTACGCGCCATTGATGTTTGCGCCCACGGAAAAGGTGGCAGTCCAGAACTCTCAGGTGCCAATGATAGGGCACCATTGACCCTAGAAAAGGACAATTCGATTTCTGACCTGGCACCTTTTCCCTGGGCGCAAAGCTCGACGGTGCGTGCCACATGCGTGTAAGGGAAAGAGCCGTTTTCAGACCGGAATTCCAAACTGATGAAGATTCGTCCCAGGGAAAAGGTGCCAGGACAAAAAGCAATTGTTCTTTTTCTAGCGGTAATGGGGCCCCATCACTGACACCTGAGAGCCCAAGGCTGTCATCTTTTGCCTGGGCGCAAAGCTCTACGGTGCGTTCCACTTGCGGGTCCTGGGAAGTGCCATTTTTCAGCCCAGAATTCCAGACGGACGAAAATTCCTCCCAGGGAAAAGGTGCCAGGACAGAAAGCGATTATTTTTTATCTAGTGTTAACGGGGACCCATCATTGGCACCTGAGAGCCCAAGGCTGACACCTTCTCCCTGGGTGCAAAGCTCGACGGTGAGTACCCTGTGCGGGTCCGGGAAAGTGCCATTTTTCAGCCCTGAATTCCAGACGGATGACGACTTCTCCCAGGGAAAAGGCTCCCAGGACAGAAAGCGATTGTTTCATTTCGAGTTTTAATGGGGGCCCGTCATTGGCATCTGAGAGCCAGAGGTTGCCTCCTTTTCTCTGGGCGCAAAGGTCGACAGTGCGTGCCACATGCTGGTCCCAGAAATTGCCGTTTCTCATTCCAGAATTCCAGACCGATGAAGATTCCTCCCAGGGAAAAGGTGCCAGGACAGGAATCGATTTCTCCTTTTCTAGGCTTAATGGGACCCCATCATTGGCACCTGAGAGCCCAAGGCTGCCACCTTTTGCCTGCGCGCAAATGTTGACGGCGCGTGCCACTTGCGGGTCGAGGGAAGTGCCATTTTTCAGCCCAGAATTCCAGACGGACGAAGACACCTCGCAGGGAAAAGGTGCCAGGACAGAAATCGAATTGTCCTTTTCTAGGGTCAATGGTGCCCCATCATTGGCACCTGAGAGCCCAAGGCTGCCACCTTTTCCCTGGGCGCAAAGCTAGATGGTGCCTGCCACGTGCAGGTCAGAGAAAGTGCTTTGTTCAGCCCAGGATTCCAGACGGATGTCGACTCCTCCCAGGGAAAAGGCTGCCAGGACAGAAAGCGATTGTTCCATTTCTACTGTTAATGGGGGCCCGTCATTGGCATCTGAGAGCCAGAGGTTGCCTCCTTTTCCCTGGGTGCAAAGCACGACAGTGCGTGCCACGTGCTGGTCCCAGAAAGTGCCATTTTACAGCCCAGAATTCCAGACCAATGAAGACTCCTCCCAGGGAAAAGGTGCCAGGACAGAAAGCCATTGTGCTTTTTGTAAAGGTAATGGGGCTCCATCATTGGCACCTGAGAGCCCAAGACTGCCACCTTTTCCCTGGACGCAAAGCTCGATGGTGCGTTCCACTTGCGGGTCCAGGAAAGTGCCGATTCTCAGACCAGAATTCCAAACCGATGAAGATTCCTCCCTGGGAAAATGTGCCAGGACAGAAAGCCATTGTGCCTTTTGTAGGGGTAATGGGGCCCCATCATTGGCACCTGAGAGCCCAGGGCTGCCCCCTTTTCCCTGGGCGCAAAGCTCGACGGTGTGTACCTTGTGCGGGTTTGGGGCAGTGCCATTTTCGAACCCAGATTTCCAGACGGACGAAGATTCCTCCCTAGGAAAAGGTGCCAGGACAGAAAGCAAGTGTTATTTTTCTAGGGTTAACGGGGCCCCATCACTGGCACCTGAGAGCCCAAGGCTGCCACCTTTTGCCTGGGCCCAAATGTCGACGGCGCGTGCCACTTGCGGGTTGAGGGAAGTGCCATTTTTCAGCCCAGAATTCCAGACGGACGAAGACACCTCCCAGGGAAAAGGTGCCAGGTCAGAAATTGAATTGTCCTTTTCTAAGGTCAATGGTGCCCCATCATTGGCACCTGAGAGTTCAAGGCTGCCACCTTTTCCGTGGGCGCAAACATCAACAGCGCGTACCACTTTCTTGTCCGGGAAAGTGCCGTTTTTCAGCCCTGAATTCCAGACGGATGAAGACTCCTCACAGGGAAGAGGCTCCCAGGACAGAAAGCGATTGTTCCATTTCTAGGGTTAATCCGGCCCCATCATTGGCCCCTGAGAGCCAGAGGTTGCCTCCTATACCCTGGGCGCAAAGCTCGACCATGCGTGATACGTGAGTGTCCGGGAAATTGCCATTTCTCATTCCAGAATTCCAGACCGATGAAGATTCCACCCTGGAAAAAGATGTCAGGACAGGAAGCGATTGTTCCTTTTGTAGGGTTAATGGGGACCCATCATTGGCACCTAAGAGCCGAAGGCTGCCACCTTTTCCCTGGGCGCAAATGTCGACGGCGCGCTCCACTTGCAAGTCCGGGAATGTGCCGTTTCCCATCCCAGAATTCCAGGCCAGCGAAGATTTCTCCCAGGGAAAAGGTGCCAGGACAGAAAGCCCTTGTGCCTTTTCTAGGGTTAATGGGGCCCCAAAATTGGCAGCTGAGAGCCCAGGGCTGCCACCTTTTCCCTGGGCGCAAAGCTCGACGGTGCGTGCCACATGCGGGTAAGGGAAAGAGCTGTTTTCAGCCCAGAATTCCAGACCAATGAAGATTCCTCCCAGGGAAAAGGTGCCAGGACAGAAAGCCATTGTGCTTTTTCTAGGGTCAATGGTGCCCCATCATTGGCACCTGAGAGCCCAAGGCTGCCACCTTTTGCCTGGGCACAAAGCTCGATGGTGCGTTCCACTTGCAGGTCCAGGGAAGTGCCGTTTTTCAGCCCAGAATTCCAGACGGACGAAAATTCCTCCCAGGGAAAAGGTGCCAGGACAGAAAGCAAGTGTTATTTATCTAGTGTTAACGGGGACCCATCATTGGCACATGAGAGACCAAGGCTGCCACCTTTTCCCTGGGCACAAAGCTAGATGGTGCCTGCCACGTGCAGGTCAGAGAAAGACCTTTGTTCAGCCCAGGATTCCAGACGGATGACGACTCCTCCCAGGGAAAGGGCTCGGAGGACAGAAAGCGATTGTTCCATTTCTACTGTTAATGGGGGCCCGTCATTGGCATCTGAGAGCCAGAGGTTACCTCCTTTTCCCTGGGCGCAAAGCACGACAGTGTGTGCCACGTGCTGGTCCCAGAAAGTGCCATTTTACAGCCCAGAATTCCAGACCAATGAAGACTCCTCCCAGGGAAAAGGTGCCAGGACAGAAAGCCATTGTGCTTTTTGTAAAGGTAATGGGGCCCCATCATTGGCACCTGAGAGCCCAAGACTGCCACCTTTTCTCTGAACGCAAAGCTCGATGGTGCGTTCCTCTTGCGGGTCCAGGAAAGTGCCGATTCTCAGACCAGAATTCCAAACCGATGAAGATTCCTCCCTGGGAAAAGGTGCCAGGACAGAAAGCCATTGTGCCTTCTGTAGGGGAAATGGGGCACCATCAGTGGCAGCTGAGAGCCCAAGGCTGCCCCCTTTTCCCTGGGCGCAAAGCTCGACGGTGTGTACCTTGTGCGGGTTTGGGGCAGTGCCATTTTTGAACCCAAATTTCCAGACGGACGAAGATTCCTCCCTGGGAAAAGGTGCCAGGACAGAAAGCAAGTGTTATTTTTCTAGGGTTAACGGGGCCCCATCATTGGCACCTGAGAGCCCAAGGCTGCCACCTTTTCCCTGGGCGCAAATGTCGACGGCGCGTTCCACGTAAGGGTCTCGGAAAGTGCCATTTTTCAGCCCAGAATTCCAGACCTATGAAGATTCCTCAGAGGGAAAAGATGCCAGGAGACAAAGCTATTGTGTATTTTGTAATGGTAATTGGGGCCCATCATTGGCACCTGAGAGCCTAAGGCTGCCACCTGTTCCCTGGGCGCAAATGTCGAGGGTGCGTGCCACTCTCTTGTCTGGGAAATTGCCGTTTTTTAGCCCAGAATTCTAGACGGATGAAGATTCCTCCCAGGGAATAGGTGACAGAAAGCGATTGTTCCATTTCTAGGCGAAATCGGGCCCCGTCACAGGCACCTGAGAGTCCAAGTTTGCCTCCTTTAACCTGCGTGCAAAACTAGACGGTGCGTGCTACGTGCTGATCCCAGAAATTGCCGTTTCTCATTCCAGAATTCCAGACCGATGAAGATTCCTCCCTGGGAAAGGTGCCAGGACAGGAATCGATTTCTCCTTTTCTAGGGTTAATGGGGGCACATCATTGGCACCTGAGAGCCCAAGGCTGCCACCTTTTCCCTGGGCGCAAAGCTCGACGGAGCGTTCCACGTGAGGGTCTCGGAAAGTGCCATTTTTCAGCCCTGAATTCCAGACCGATGAAGATTCCTCAGAGGGAAAAGATGCCAGGAGACAAAGCTATTGTGTATTTTGTAATGGTAATTGGGGCCCATCATTGGCACCTGAGAGCCTAAGGCTGCCACCTTTTCCCTGGGCGCAAATGTCGATGGTGCATGCCACTCTCTTGTCTGGGAAATTGCCGTTTTTTAGCCCAGAATTCTAGACGGATGAAGATTCCTCCCAGGGAATAGGTGACAGAAAGCGATTGTTCCATTTCTAGGCGAAATCGGGCCCCGTCACAGGCACCTGAGAGTCCAAGTTTGCCTCCTTTAACCTGCGTGCAAAACTAGACGGTGCGTGCTACGTGCTGGTCCCAGAAATTGCCGTTTCTCATTCCAGAATTCCAGACCGATGAAGATTCCTCCCTGGGAAAGGTGCCAGGACAGGAATCGATTTCTCCTTTTCTAGGGTTAATGGGGGCACATCATTGGCACCTGAGAGCCCAAGGCTGCCACCTTTTCCCTGGGCGCAAAGCTCGGTGGAGCGTTCCACGTGCGGGTCTGGGAAAATGCCATTTTTCAGCCCAGAATTCCAGACCGATGAAGATTCCTCAGAGGGAAAAGGTACCAGGAGACAAAGCCATTGTGTATTTTGTAATGCTAATTGGGCCCCATCATTGGCACCTGAGAGCCCAAGGCTGCCACCTTTTCCCTGGGCGTAAATCTAGATGGTGCCTGCCACGTGCAGGTCAGAGAAAGTGCTTTGTTCAGCCCAGGATTCCAGACAGATGATGACTCCTCCGAGGGAAAAGGTGCCAGGACAGAAAGCAAGTGTTATTTTTCTAGTGCTAACGGGGCCCCATCATTGGCACCTGAGAGCCCAAGGCTGCCACCTTTTCCCTGGGCGCAAATGTCGACGGCGCGTGCCACTTGCGGGTCCGGGGAAGTGCCATTTTTCAGCCCAGAATTCCAGACGGACGAAGACACCTCCTAGGGAAAAGGTGCCAGGTCAGATATCGAATTGTCCTTTTCTAGGGTCAATGGTGCCCCATCATTGGCACCTGAGAGTTCAAGGCTGCCACCTTTTCCGTGGGTGAAAACATCAACGGCACGTACCACTTTCTTGACCGGGAAAGTTCCGTTTTTCAGCCCTGAATTCCAGACGGATGAAGACTCCTCACAGGGAAGAGGCTCCCAGGACAGAAAGCGATTGTTCCATTTCTAGGGTTAATCGGGCTCCATCATTGGCACCTGAGAGCCCAAGGTTGCCTCCTATACCCTGGGCGCAAAACTCGACCATGCGTGCTACGTGAGGGTCCGGGAAATTGCCGTTTCTCATTCCAGAATTCCAGACCGATGAAGATTCCTCCCTGGGAAAAGGTGCCAGGACAGGAATGGATTTCTCCTTTTCTAGAAGTAATGGGGACCTGTCATTGACACCTGAGAGCCGAAGGCTGCAACCTTTTCGCTGAGCGCAAAGCTCAACGGTGCGTGCCACTTGCGGGTCCAGGAATGTGCTGTTTCTCATCCCAGAATTCGAGGCCGATGAAGATTTCTCCCAGGGAAAAGGTGCCAGGACAGAAAGCAATTGTGCCTTTTCTAGGCTTAATGGGGCCCCAAAATTGACACCTGAGAGCCCAAGGCTGCCACCTTTTCCCTGGACGCAAATGTCGACGGCGCGTGCCACTTGCAAGTCCGGGAATGTGCCGTTTCTCATCCCAGAATTCCAGGCCAGCGAAGATTTCTCCCTGGGAAAAGGTTCCAGGACAGAAAGCGATTGTTCTTTTTCTAGGGTTAATGGGGCCCCAAAACTGGCATCTGAGAGCCCAAGGCTGCCCCCTTTTCCCTGGGCGCAAAGCTCGACGGTGCGTGCCACATGCGGGTGAGGGGAAGAGCCGTATTCAGCCCAGAATTCCAGACCAATGAAGATTCCTCCCAGGGAAAAGTTGCCAGGACAGAAAGCCATTGTTATTTATCTAGTGTTAACGAGGCCCCATCATTGGCACCTGAGAGCCCAAGGCTGCCACCTTTTCCCTGGGTGCAAAGCTAAATGGTGCCTGCCACGTGCAGGTCAGAGAAAGTGCTTTGTTCAGCCCAGAATTCCAGACGGATGACGACTCCTCCCAGGGAAAGGGCTCCCAGGACAGAAAGCGATTGTTCCATTTCTAGTCTTAATGGGGGCACCATCATTGGCATCTGAGAGCCAGAGGCAACCTCTTTTCTCTGGGCGCAAAGCTCGACGGTGTGTACCTCGTGCTGGTTTGGGGCAGTGCCATTTTTGAACCCAGATTTCCAGACGGACGAAGATTCCTCCCTGGGAAAAGGTGCCAGGACAGAAAGCGATTGTGCCTTTTCTAGGGTTAATGGGGCCCCAAAATTGGCAGCTGAGAGCCCAGGGCTGCCACCTTTTCCCTGGGCGCAAAGCTCGGCGGTGCATGCCACATGTGGGTAAGGGAAAGAGCCGTTTTCAGCCCAGAATTCCAGACCAATGAAGATTCCTCCCAGGGAAAAGGTGCCAGGACAGAAAGCCATTGTTCTTTTTCTAGGGGTAAAGGGGCCCCATCATGGGCACCTGAGAGCCCAAGGCTGCCACCTTTTGCCTGGGCACAAGGCTCAACGGTGCGTTCCACTTGCAGGTCCGGGGAAGTGCCGTTTTTCAGCCCAGAATTCCAGATGGAAGAAAGTTCCTCCCAGGGAAATGGTGCCAGGACAGATAGCCATTGTTATTTATCTAGTGTTAACGGGGACCCATCATTGGCACCTGAGAGCCCAAGGCTGCCACCTTTTCCCTGGCCGCAAAGCTAGATGGTACCTGCCACGTGCAGGTCAGAGAAAGTGCTTTGTTCAGCCCAGGATTCCAGACGGATGACGACTCCTCCCAGGGAAAAGGTGCCAGGAGGGAAAGCAAGTGTTATTTTTCTAGTGTTAACGGGGACCCATCATTGGCACCTGAGAGCCCAAGGCTGCCACCTTTTGCCTGGGCGCAAATGTCGACGGTGCGTGCCACTTGCGGGTCCGGGGAAGTGCCATTTTTGAACCCAGAATTCCAGACGGACGAAGACACCTCCCAGGGAAAAGGTGCCAGGTCAGAAATCGAATTGTCCTTTTCTAGGGTCAATGGTGCCCCATCATTGGCACCTGAGAGTTCAAGGCTGCCACCTTTTCCGTGGGCGCAAACATCCACGGCGCGTACCACTTTCTTGTCCTGGAAAGTGCCGTTTTTCAGCCCTGAATTCCAGACGGATGAAGACTCCTCCCAGGGAAGAGGCTCCCAGGACAGAAAGCGATTGTTCCATTTCTAGGGTTAATCCGGCCCCATCATTGGCACCTGAGAGCCCAAGGTTGCCTCCTATACCGTGGGCACAAAGCTCGACCATGCGTGATACGTGAGGGTCCGGGAAATTGCCGTTTCTCATTCCAGAATTCCAGACCGATGAAGATTCCTCCCTGGGAAAAGGTGCCAGGACAGGAATGGATTTCTCCTTTTCTAGGAGTAATGGGGACCCATCATTGACACCTGAGAGCCGAAGGCTGCAACCTTTTCCCTGAGCGCAAAGCTGGACCGTGAGTGCCACTTGCAGGGCCAGGAATGTGCTGTTTCTCATCCCAGAATTCAAGGCCGATGAAGATTTCTCCCAGGGAAAAGGTGCCAGGACAGAAAGCAATTGTGCCTTTTCTAGGGTTAATGGGGCCCCAAAAGTGACACCTGAGAGCCCAAGGCTGCCACCTTTTCCCTGGGCGCAAAGCTCAACGGAGCATTCCCCGTGCGGGTCCGGGAAAGTGCCATTTTTCAGCCCAGAATTCCAGACCGATGAAGATTCCTCAGAGGGAAAAGGTACCAGGAGACAAAGCCATTGTGTATTTTGTAATGCTAATTGGGCCCCATCATTGGCAGCTGAGAGCCCAAGGCTGCCACCTTTTCCCTGGGTGCAAAGCTCGACGGTGCATACCCTGTGCGGGTCCGGGAAAGGGCCGTTTTTCAGCCCAGAATTCCAGACGGACAAAGATTGCTCTCTGGGAAAAGGTGTCAGGACAGAAAGCCATTGTGCCTTTTCTAGGGGTAATGGGACCTCATCTTTGGCACCTGAGAGCCCAAGGCTGCCACCTTTTCCCTGGATGCAAAGCTCGATGGTGCGTTCCTCTTGCGGGTCCAGGAAAGTGCCGATTCTCAGACCAGAATTCCAAACCGATGAAGATTCCTCCCTGGGAAAAGGTGCCAGGACAGAAAGCCATTGTGCCTTTTGTAGGGGTAATGGGGCACCATCATTGGCAGCTGAGAGCCCAGGGCTGCCCCCTTTTCCCTGGGCGTAAAGCTCGACGGTGTGTACCTCGTGCTGGTTTGGGGCAGTGCCATTTTTGAACCCAGATTTCCAGACGGACGAAGATTCCTCCCTGGGAAAAGGTGCCAGGACAGAAAGCAAGTGTTATTTTTCTAGTGTTAACGGGGCCCCATCATTGGCACCTGAGAGCCCAAGGCTGCCACCTTTTGCCTGGGCCCAGATGTCGACGGCGCGTGCCACTTGCGGGTCCGGGGAAGTGCCATTTTTCAGCCCAGAATTCCAGACGGACAAAGACACCTCCCAGGGAAAAGGTGCCAGGTCAGAAATCGAATTGTCCTTTTCTAGGGTCAATGGTGCCCCATCATTGGCACCTGAGAGTTCAAGGCTGTCACCTTTTCCGTGGGCGCAAACATCAATGGCGCGTACCACTTTCTTGTCCTGGAAAGTGCCGTTTTTCAGCCCTCAATTCCAGACGGATGAAGACTCCTCACAGGGAAGAGGCTCCCAGGACAGAAAGCGATTGTTCAATTTCTAGGGTTAATCGGGCCCCATCATTGGCACCTGAGAGTCCAAGGTTGCCTCCTTTTCCCTGGGCACAAAGCTCGACCATGCGTGCTACGTGAGGGTCCGGGAAATTGCCGTTTCTCATTCCAGAATTCCAGACCGATGAAGATTCCTCCCTGGGAAAAGGTGCCAGGACAGGAATGGATTTCTCCTTTTCTAGGAGTAATGGGGACCCATCATTGGCACCTGAGAGCCGAAGGCTGCAACCTTTTCCCTGAGCGCAAAGCTCGACGGTGCGTGCCACTTGCAAGTCCAGGAATGTGCTGTTTCTCATCCCAGAATTCGAGGCCAATGAAGATTTCTCCCAGGAAAAAGGTGCCAGGACAGAAAGTGATTGTGCCTTTTCTAGGCTTAATGGGACCCCAAAATTGACACCTGAGAGCCCAAGGCTGCCACCTTTCCCCTGGGTGCAAAGCTCGACGGTGCATACCCTGTGCGGGTCCGGGAAAGGGCCGTTTTTCAGCCCAGAATTCCAGACGGAAGTCGTTTCCTCTCTGGGAAAAGGTGTCAGGACAGAAAGACATTGTGCCTTTTCTAGGGGTATATGGGGCCCCATCATTGGCAGCTGAGAGCCCAAGGCTGC
The DNA here is from genome assembly GCF_047495875.1 of Pithys albifrons albifrons. Lineage (NCBI taxonomy): Eukaryota > Metazoa > Chordata > Aves > Passeriformes > Thamnophilidae > Pithys > Pithys albifrons. Next base: position 541,110 of record NC_092477.1, on the reverse strand, counting down.
CACCTTTTGCCTGGGCGCAAATGTTGACGGCGAGTGCCACTTGCAAGTCCGGGAATGTGCCGTTTCTCATCCCAGAATTCCAGGCCAGCGAAGATTTCTCCCTGGGAAAAGGTGCCAGGAGAGAAAGCGATTGTGCCTTTTCTAGGGTTAATGGGGCCCCAAAATTGGCAGCTGAGAGCCCAGGGCTGCCACCTTTTCCCTGGGCGCAAAGCTCGACGGTGCGTGTCACATGCGGGTGAGGGTAAGAGCCGTTTTCAGCCCAGAATTCCAGACCAATGAAGATTCCTCCCAGGGAAAAGGTGCCAGGACAGAAAGTGATTGTTCTTTTTCTAGGGGTAATGGGGCCCTATCATTGGCACCTGAGAGCCCAAGGTTTCCTCCTTTTCCCTGGGCGCAAAGCACTACATTGCGTGCCATGTGCTGGTCCCAGAAAGTGCCATTTTACAGCCCAGAATTCCAAACCAATGAAGACTCCTCCCGGGGAAAAGGTGCCAGGACAGAAAGCCATTGTGCTTTTTGTAAAGGTAATGGGGCCCCATCATTGGCACCTGAGAGCCCAAGACTGCCACCTTTTCCCTGGACGCAAAGCTCGATTGTGCGTTCCACTTGCGGGTCCAGGAAAGTGCCGATTCTCAGATCAGAATTCCAAACCGATGAAGATTCCTCCCAGGGAATAGGTGCCAGGACAGAAAGCCATTGTGCCTTTTGTAGGGGAAATGGGGCACCATCATTGGCAGCTGAGAGCCCAAGGCTCCCCCTTTTCCCTGGGCGCCAAGCTCGACGGTGTGTACCTTGTGCGAGTTTGGGGCAGTGCCATTTTTGAACCCAGATTTCCAGACGGACGAAGATTCCTCCCTGGGAAAAGGTGCCAGGACAGAAAGCAAGTGTTATTTTTCTAGTGTTAATGGGGACCCATCATTGGCACCTGAGAGCCCAAGGCTGCCACCTTTTCCCTGGGCGCAAAGCTAGATGGTGCCTGCCACGTGCAGGTCAGAGAAAGTGCTTTGTTCAGCCCAGGATTCCAGTTGAATGACGACTCCTCCCAGGGAAAGGGCTCCCAGGACAGAAAGCGATTGTTCCATTTCTAGTGTTAATGGGGGCCCGTCATTGGCACCTGAGAGCCAGAGGTTGCCTCCTTTTCCCTGGGCGCAAAGCACGACAGTGCGTGGCACGTGCTGGTCCCAGAAAGTGCCATTTTACAGCCCAGAATTCCAGACCAATGAAGACTCCTCCCAGGGAAAAGGTGCCAGGACAGAAAGCCATTGTGCTTTTTGTAAAGGTAATGGGGCCCCATCATTGGCACCTGAGAGCCCAAGACTGCCACCTTTTCCCTGGACGCAAAGCTCGATGGTGCGTTCCACTTGCGGGTCTAGGAAAGTGCCGATTCTCAGACCAGAATTCCAAACCGCTGAAGATTCCTCCCTGGGAAAAGGTGCCAGGACAGAAAGCCATTGTGCCTTTTCTAGGGGTTATGGGGCACTGTCATTGCTACCTGAGAGCCCAAGGCTTCCCCCTTTTCCCAGGGCGCAAAGCTCGATGGTGTGTAAATTGTGCGGGTTTGGGGCAGTGCCATTTTTGAACCCATATTTCCAGACGGACGAAGATTCCTCCCTGGGAAAAGGTGCCAGGACAGAAAGCAAGTGTTATTTTTCTAGTGTTAACGGGGCCCCATCATTGGCACCTGAGAGCCCAAGGCTGCCACCTTTTGCCTGGGTGCAAATGTTGACAGCGGCGCGTGCCACTTGCGCGTCCGGGGAAGTGCCATTTTTCAGCCCAGAATTCCAGACGGACGAAGACACCTCCCAGGGAAAAGGTGCCAGGTCAGAAATCGAATTGTCCTTTTCTAGGGTCAATGGTGCCCCATCATTGGCACCTGAGAGTTCAAGGCTGCCACCTTTTCCGTGGGCGCAAACATCAACGGCGCGTACCACTTTCTTGTCCGGGAAAGTGCCGTTTTTCAGCCCTCAATTCCAGACGGATGAAGACTCCTCACAGGGAAGAGGCTCCCAGGACAGAAAGCGATTGTTCCATTTCTAGGGTTCATCAGGCCCCATCATTGGCACCTGAGAGCCCAAGGTTGCCTCCTATACCTTGGGCGCAAAACTCGACCATGCGTGCTACGTGAGAGTCCGGGAAATTGCCGTTTCTCATTCCAGAATTCCAGACCGATGAAGATTCCTCCCAGGGAAATGGTGCCAGGACAGGAATGGATTTCTCCTTTTCTAGGAGTAATGGGGACCCATCATTGGCACCACAGAGCCGAAGGCTGCAACCTTTTCCCTGAGCGCAAAGCTCGATGGTGCGTGCCACTTGCGGGTCCAGGAATGTGCTGTTTCTCATCCCAGAATTTGAGGCCGATGAAGATTTCTCCCAGGGAAAAGGTGCCAGGACAGAAAGCAATTGTGCCTTTTCTAGGGTTAATGGGGCTCCAAAATTGACACCTGAGAGCCCAAGGCTGCCACCTTTTCCCTGGGCGCAAAGCTCAACGGAGCATTCCACGTGCGGGTCCGGGAAAGTGCCATTTTTCAGCCCAGAATTCCAGACCTATGAAGATTCCTCAGAGGGAAAAGGTACCAGGAGACAAAACCATTGTGTATTTTGTAATGCTAATTGGGCCCCATCATTGGCAGCTGAGAGCCCAAGGCTGCCACCTTTTCCCTGGGTGCAAAGCTCGACGGTGCATACCCTGTGCGGGTCTGGGAAAGGGCCGTTTTTCAGCCCAGAATTCCAGACCGAAGTCGATTCCTCTCTGGGAAAAGGTGTCAGAACAGAAAGCCATTGTGCCTTTTCTAGGGGTAATGGGACCTCATCTTTGGCACCTGAGAGCCCAAGGCTGCCACCTTTTCTCTGGGCGCGAATGTCGACGGCGCGTGCCACTTGGAAGATCGCGAAAGTGCAGTTTCTCATCCCAGAATTCCAGGCCAGCGAAGATTTCTCCCTGGGAAAAGGTGCCAGGACAGAAAGCGATTGTGCCTTTTCTAGGGTTAATGGGGCCCCAAAATTGGCAGCTGAGAGCCCAGGGCTGCCACCTTTTCCCTGGGCGCAAAGCTCGGCGGTGCATGCCACATGTGGGTAAGGGAAAGAGCCGTTTTCAGCCCAGAATTCCAGACCAATGAAGATTCCTCCCAGGGAAAAGGTGCCAGGACAGAAAGCCATTGTTCTTTTTCTAGGGGTAAAGGGGCCCCATCATGGGCACCTGAGAGCCCAAGGCTGCCACCTTTTGCCTGGGCACAAGGCTCAACGGTGCGTTCCACTTGCAGGTCCGGGGAAGTGCCGTTTTTCAGCCCAGAATTCCAGATGGAAGAAAGTTCCTCCCAGGGAAATGGTGCCAGGACAGATAGCCATTGTTGTTTATCTAGTGTTAACGGGGACCCATCATTGGCACCTGAGAGCCCAAGGCTGCCACCTTTTCCCTGGCCGCAAAGCTAGATGGTACCTGCCACGTGCAGGTCAGAGAAAGTGCTTTGTTCAGCCCAGGATTCCAGACGGATGACGACTCCTCCCAGGGAAAAGGTGCCAGGAGGGAAAGCAAGTGTTATTTTTCTAGTGTTAACGGGGACCCATCATTGGCACCTGAGAGCCCAAGGCTGCCACCTTTTGCCTGGGCGCAAATGTCGACGGTGCGTGCCACTTGCGGGTCCGGGGAAGTGCCATTTTTGAACCCAGAATTCCAGACGGACGAAGACACCTCCCAGGGAAAAGGTGCCAGGTCAGAAATCGAATTGTCCTTTTCTAGGGTCAATGGTGCCCCATCATTGGCACCTGAGAGTTCAAGGCTGCCACCTTTTCCGTGGGCGCAAACATCCACGGCGCGTACCACTTTCTTGTCCTGGAAAGTGCCGTTTTTCAGCCCTGAATTCCAGACGGATGAAGACTCCTCACAGGGAAGAGGCTCCCAGGACAGAAAGCGATTGTTCCATTTCTAGGGTTAATCCGGCCCCATCATTGGCACCTGAGAGCCCAAGGTTGCCTCCTATACCGTGGGCACAAAGCTCGACCATGCGTGATACGTGAGGGTCCGGGAAATTGCCGTTTCTCATTCCAGAATTCCAGACCGATGAAGATTCCTCCCTGGGAAAAGGTGCCAGGACAGGAATGGATTTCTCCTTTTCTAGGAGTAATGGGGACCCATCATTGACACCTGAGAGCCGAAGGCTGCAACCTTTTCCCTGAGCGCAAAGCTGGACCGTGAGTGCCACTTGCGGGGCCAGGAATGTGCTGTTTCTCATCCCAGAATTCAAGGCCGATGAAGATTTCTCCCAGGGAAAAGGTGCCAGGACAGAAAGCAATTGTGCCTTTTCTAGGGTTAATGGGGCCCCAAAAGTGACACCTGAGAGCCCAAGGCTGCCACCTTTTCCCTGGGCGCAAAGCTCAACGGAGCATTCCCCGTGCGGGTCCGGGAAAGTGCCATTTTTCAGCCCAGAATTCCAGACCGATGAAGATTCCTCAGAGGGAAAAGGTACCAGGAGACAAAGCCATTGTGTATTTTGTAATGCTAATTGGGCCCCATCATTGGCACCTGAGAGCCCAAGGCTGCCACCTTTTCCCTGGGTGCAAAGCTCGACGGTGCATACCCTGTGCGGGTCCGGGAAAGGGCCGTTTTTCAGCCCAGAATTCCAGACGGACAAAGATTGCTCTCTGGGAAAAGGTGTCAGGACAGAAAGCCATTGTGCCTTTTCTAGGGGTAATGGGACCTCATCTTTGGCACCTGAGAGCCCAAGGCTGCCACCTTTTCCCTGGATGCAAAGCTCGATGGTGCGTTCCTCTTGCGGGTCCAGGAAAGTGCCGATTCTCAGACCAGAATTCCAAACCGATGAAGATTCCTCCCTGGGAAAAGGTGCCAGGACAGAAAGCCATTGTGCCTTTTGTAGGGGTAATGGGGCACCATCATTGGCAGCTGAGAGCCCAGGGCTGCCCCCTTTTCCCTGGGCGTAAAGCTCGACGGTGTGTACCTTGCGCTGGTTTGGGGCAGTGCCATTTTTGAACCCAGATTTCCAGACGGACGAAGATTCTTCCCTGGGAAAAGGTGCCAGGACAGAAAGCAAGTGTTATTTTTCTAGTGTTAACGGGGCCCCATCATTGGCACCTGAGAGCCCAAGGCTGCCACCTTTTGCCTGGGCGCAAATGTCGACGGCGCGTGCCACTTGCGGGTCCGGGGAAGTGCCATTTTTCAGCCCAGAATTCCAGACGGACGAAGACACCTCCTAGGGGAAAGGTGCCAGGTCAGATATCGAATTGTCCTTTTCTAGGGTCAATGGTGCCCCATCATTGGCACCCGAGAGTTCAAGGCTGCCACCTTTTCCGTGGGCGCAAACATCAACGGCTCGGACCACTTTCTTGTCCGGGAAAGTGCCGTTTTTCAGCCCTGAATTCCAGACGGATGAAGACTCCTCCCAGGGAAGAGGCTCCCAGGACAGAAAGCGATTGTTCCATTTCTAGGGTTAATCGGGCCCCATCATTGGCACCTGAGAGCCCAAGGTTGCCTCCTATATCCTGGGCGCAAAGCCCGACCATGCGTGCTACGTGAGGGTCCGGGAAATTGCCGTTTCTCATTCCAGAATTCCAGACCGATGAAGATTCCTTCCTGGGAAAAGGTGCCAGGACAGGAATGGATTTCTCCTTTTCTAGGAGTAATGGGGACACATCATTGGCACATGAGAGCCGAAGGCTGCTACCTTTTCCCTGGGTGCAAAGCTCGATGGTGCATACCCTGTGCGGGTCCGGGAAAGGGCCATTTTTCAGACCAGAATTCCAGACGGACAAAGATTGCTCTCTGGGAAAAGGTGTCAGGACAGAAAGCCATTGTGCCTTTTCTAGGGGTAATGGGACCTCATCTTTGGCACCTGAGAGCCCAAGGCTGCCACCTTTTCCCTGGATGCAAAGCTCGATGGTGCGTGCCACTTTCAAGTCTGGGAATGTGCCGTTTCTCATCCCAGAATTCCAGGCCAGCGAAGATTTCTCCCTGGGAAAAGGTGCCAGGAGAGAAAGCGATTTTGCCTTTTCTAGGGTTAATGGGCCCCAAAATTGGCAGCTGAGAGCCCAAGGCTGCCACCTTTTCCCTGGGCGCAAAGCTCGACGGTGCGTGCCACATGTGGGTAAGGGAAAGAGCCCTTTTCAGCCCAGATTTCCAGACGGATGAAGATTCCTCCCTGGGAAAAGGTGCCAGGACAGAAAGCGATTGTTCTTTTTCTAGGGTCAATGGTGCCCCATCATTGGCACCTGAGAGTTTAAGGCTGCCACCTTTTCCATGGGCGCAAACATCAACTGCGCGTACCACTTTCTTATCCGGGAAAGTGCCGTTTTTCAGCCCTGAATTCCAGACGGATGAAGACTCCTCACAGGGAAGAGGCTCCCAGGACAGAAAACGAATGTTCCATTTCTAGGGTTAATCGGGCCCCATCATTGGCACCTGAGAGCCCAAGGTTGCCTCCTATACCCTGGGCGCAAAGCTCAACCATGCGTGCTACGTGAGGGTCCGGGAAATTGCGTTTCTCATTCCAGAATTCCAGACCGATGAAGATTCCTCCCTGGGAAAAGGTGCCAGGACAGGAATGGATTTCTCCTTTTCTAGGAGTAATGGGGACCCATCATTGGCACCTGAGAGCCGAAGGCTGCAACCTTTTCCCTGAGCGCAAAGCTCGACGGTGCGTGCCACTTGCGGGTCCAGGAATGTGCTGTTTCTCATCCCAGAATTCCAGGCCGATGAAGATTTCTCCCAGGGAAAAGGTGCCAGGACAGAAAGCAATTGTGCCTTTCCTAGGTTTAATGGGGCCCCAAAATGGACACCTGAGAGCCCAAGGCTGCCACCTTTTCCCTGGGCGCAAAGCTCGACGGTGCGTGCCACATGCGGGTGAGGGAAAGAGCCGTTTTCAGCCCAGAATTCCAGACCGATGAAGATTCCTCAGAGGGAAAAGGAACCAGGAGACAAAGCCATTGTGTATTTTGTAATGCTAATTGGGCCCCATCATTGACACCTGAGAGCCCAAGGCTGCCACCTTTTCCCTGGGTGCAAAGCTCAATGGTGCATACCCTGTGCGGGTCCGGGAAAGGGCCGTTTTTCAACCCAGAATTCCAGACGGAAGTCGTTTCCTCTCTGGGAAAAGGTGTCAGGACAGAAAGCCATTGTGCCTTTTCTAGGGGTAATAGGGCCCCATCTTTGGCACCTGAGAGCCCAAGGCTGCCACCTTTTCCCTGGGCGCAAATGTCGATGGTGCGTGCCACTTGCAAGTCCGGGAATGTGCCGTTTCTCATCCCAGAATTCCAGGCCAGCGAAGATTTCTCCCTGGGAAAAGGTGCCAGGACAGAAAGCCATTGTGCCTTTTCTAGGGTTAATGGGGCCCCAAAATTGGCAGCTGAGAGCCCAGGGCTGCCACCTTTTCCCTGGGCGCAAAGCTCGACGGTGCGTGCCACATGCGGGTGAGGGAAAGAGCCCTTTTCAGCCCAGAATTCCAGACCAATGAAGTTTCCTCCCAGGGAAAAGGTGCCAGGACAGAAAGTGATTGTTCTTTTTCTAGGGGTAATGGGGCCCCATCATTGGCACCTGAGAGCCAGAGGTTGCCTCCTTTTCCCTGGGTGCAAAGCACGACAGTGCGTGCCACGTGCTGGTCCCAGAAAGTGCCATTTTACAGCCCCGAATTCCAGACCAATGAAGACTCCTCCCAGGGAAAAGGTGCCAGGACAGATAGCCATTCTGTTTTATGTAAAGGTAATGGGACCCCATCATTGGCACCTGAGAGCCCAAGACTGCCACCTTTTCCCTGGACGCAAAACTCGATGGTGCGTTCAACTTGGGGGTCCAGGAAAGTGCCGATTCTCAGACCAGAATTCCAAACCGATGAAGATTCCTCCCTGGGAAAAGGTGCCAGGACAGAAAGCCATTGTGCCTTTTGTAGGGGTAATGGGGCACTATCATTGGATCCTGAGAGCCCAAGGCTGTCCCCTTTTCCCTGGGCGCAAAGCTCGACGGTGCGTTCCACTTGCAAGTCTGGAGAAGTGCCGTTTTTCAGCCCAGAATTCCAGACGGATGAAAATTCCTCCCAGGGAAAACGCGCCAGGACAGAAAGCCATTGTTATTTATCTAGTGTTAACGGGGCCCCATCATTGGCACCCGAGAGCCCAAGGCTGCCACCTTTTCCCTGGGCGTAAAGCTAGATCGTGCCTGCCACGTGCAGGTCCCAGAAAGTGCTTTGTTCAGCCCAGGATTCCAGACGGATGACGACTCCTCCGAGGGTAAAGGTGCCAGGACAGAAAGCAAGTGTTATTTTTCTAGTGTTTACGGGGCCCCATCATTTGCATCTGAGAGCCCAAGGCTGCCACCTTTTTCCTGGGCGCAAATGTCGACGGCGCGTGCCACTTGTGGGTCCGGGGAAGTGCCATTTTTCAGCCCAGAATTCCAGATTGACGAAGACACCTCCCAGGGGAAAGGTGCCAGGTGAGATATCGAATTGTCCTTTTCTAGGGTCAATGGTGCCCCATCATTGGCACCTGAGAGTTCAAGGCTGCCACCTTTTCCGTGGGTGGAAACATCAACGGCACGTACCACTTTCCTGTCCGGGAAAGTGCCGTTTTTCAGCCCTGAATTCCAGACAGATGAAGACTCCTCACAGGGAAGAGGCTCCCAGGACAGAAAGCGATTGTTCCATTTCTAGGGTTCATCGGGCCCCGTCATTGGCACCTGAGAGCCCAAGGTTGCCTCCTATACCCTGGGAGCAAAGCTCGACCATGCGTGCTACGTGAGGGTTCGGGAAATTGCCATTTCTCATTCCAGAAATCCAGACCGATGAAGATTCCTCCCTATCAATAGGTGCCAGGACAGGAATGGATTTCTCCTTTTCTAGGAGTAATGGAGACTCATCATTGACATCTGAGAGCCCAAGGCTGCAACCTTTTCACTGAGCGCAAAGCTCGACGGTGCGTGCCACTTGCGGGGCCAGGAATGTGCTGTTCCTCATCCCAGAATTCCAAACCGATGAAGATTCCTCCCTGGGAAAAGGTGCCAGGACAGAAAGCCATTGTGCCTTTTCTAGGCTTAATGTGGCCCCAAAATTGACACCTGAGAGCCCAAGGCTGCCACCTTTTCCCTGGGCGCAAAGCTCGATGGTGCGTTCCATCTGCGGGTCCAGGAAAGTGCCGATTCTCAGACCAGAATTCCAAACCGATGAAGATTCCTCCCTGGGAAAAGGTTCCAGGACAGAAAGCCATTGTGCCTTTTGTAGGGGTAATGGGGCACCATCATTGGCAGCTGAGAGCCCAAGGCTGACCCCTTTTCTTTGGGCGCAAAGCTCGGCGGTGTGAACCTTGTGCTGGTTTGGGGCAGTGCCATTTTTGAACCCAGATTTCCAGACAGACGAAGATTCCTCCCAGGGAAAAGGTGCCAGAACAGAAAGCAAGTGTTATTTTTCTAGTGTTAATGGGGACCCATCATTGGCACCTGAGAGCCCAAGGCTGCCACCTTTTCCCTGGTCGCAGAGCTAGATGGTGCCTGCCACGTGCAGGTCAGAGAAAGTGCTTTGTTCAGCCCAGGATTCCAGACGGATGACGACTCCTCCCAGGTAAAGGGCTCCCAGGACAGAAAGCGATTGTTCCATTTCTAGTGTTAATGGGGGCCCGTCATTAGCATCTGAGAGCCAGAGGTTGCCTCCTTTTCCCTGGACGCAAAGCACGACAGTGCGTGCCACGTGCTGGTCCCAGAATGTGCCATTTTACAGCCCAGAATTCCAGACCAATGAAGACTCCTCCTAGGGAAAAGGTGCCAGGACAGAAAGCCATTGTGCTTTTTGTAAAGGTAATGGGGCCCCATCATTGGCACCTGAGAGTTCAAGACTGCCACCTTTTCCCTGGACGCAAAGCTCGATGGTGCGTTCCACTTGCGGGTCCAGGAAAGTGCCGATTCTCAGACCAGAATTCCAGACCGATGAAGATTCCTCCCTGGGAAAAGGTGCCAGGTCAGAAATCGAATTGTCCTTTTCTAGGGTCAATGGTGCCCCATCATTGGCACTCGAGAGTTCAAGGCTGCCACCTTTTCCGTGGGCGCAAACATCAACAGCGCGTACCACTTTCTTGTCCGGGAAAGTGCCGTTTTTCAGCCCTGAATTCCAGACGGATGAAGACTCCTCACAGGGAAGAGGCTCCAAGGACAGAAAGCGATTGTTCCATTTCTAGGGTTAATCGGGCCCCATCATTGGCACCTGAGAGCTGAAGGCTGCAACCTTTTCCCTGAGCGCAAAGCTCGACGGTGCGTGCCACTTGCAAGTCTGGGAATGTGCCGTTTCTCATCCCAGAATTCGAGGCCGATGAAGATTTCTCCCAGGGAAAACGTGCCAGGACATAAAGCAATTGTGCCTTTTCTAGGCTTAATGGGGCCCCAAAATTGACACCTGAGAGCCCAAGGCTGCCACCTTTTCCCTGGGCGCAAAGCTCAACGGAGCGTTCCATCTGCGGGTCCAGGAAAGTGCCATTTTTCAGCCCAGAATTCCAGACCAATGAAGACTCCTCCCAGGGAAAAGGTGCCAGGACAGAAAGCCATTGTGCTTTTTGTAAAGGTAATGGGGAGCCATCATTGGCACCTGAGAGCCCAAGGCTGCCACCTTTTCCCTGGCCGCAAAGCTAGATGGTGCCTGCCACGTGCAGGTCAGAGAAAGTGCTTTGTTCAGCCCAGGATTCCAGATGGATGACGACTCCTCCCAGGGAAAAGGCTCCCAGGACAGAAAGCGATTGTTCCATTTCTAGTGTTAATTGGGGCCCGTCATTGGCACCTGAGAGCCAGAGGTTGCCTCCTTTTCCCTGGGCGCAAAGCACGACAGTGCGTGCCACGTGCTGGTCCCAGAAAGTGCCACTTTACAGCCCAGAATTCCAGACCAATGAAGACTCCTCCCAGGGAAAAGGTGCCAGGACAGAAAGCCATTGTGCTTTTTGTAAAGGTAATGGGGACCCATCATTGGCACCTGAGAGCCCAAGGCTGCCACCTTTTCCCTGGACGCAAAGCTCGATGGTGCGTTTCACTTGCGGGTTTGGGAAAGTGCGGATTCTCAGACCAGAATTCCAAACCGATGAAGATTCCTCCCTGGGAAAAGGTGCCGGGACAGAAAGCCATTGTGCCTTTTCTAGGGGTAATGGGGCACCATCATTGGCAGCTGAGAGCCCAAGGCTACCCCCTTTTCCCTGGGCGCAAAGCTCGACGGTGTGTACCTTGTGCGGGTTTGGGGCAGTGGCATTTTTGAACCCAGATTTCCAGACGGACGAAGATTCCTCCCTGGGAAAAGGTGCCAGGACAGAAAGCAAGTGTTATTTTTCTAGTGTTAACGGGGCCCCATCATTGGCACCTGAGAGCCCAAGGCTGCCACCTTTTGCCTGGGCGCAAATGTCGACGGCGCGTGCCACTTGCGGGTCCGGGGAAGTGCCATTTTTCAGCCCAGAGTTCCAGACGGACGAAGACACCTCCCAGGGGAAAGGTGCCAGGTCAGAAATCGAATTGTCCTTTTCTAGGGTCAATGGTGCCCCATCATTGGCACCTGAGAGTTCAAGGCTGCCACCTTTTCCGTGGGCGCAAACATCAACGGCGTGTACCACTTTCTTGTCTGGGAAAGTGCCGTTTTTCAGCCCTGAATTCCAGACGGATGAAGACTCCTCCCAGGGAAGAGGCTCCCAAGGACAGAAAGCGATTGTTCCATTTCTAGGTTTAATCGGGCCCCATCATTGGCACCTGAGAGCCCAAGGTTGCCTCCTATACCCTGGGCGCAAAGCCCGACCATGCGTGCTACGTGAGGGTCCGGGAAATTGCCGTTTCTCATTCCAGAATTCCAGACCGATGAAGATTCCTCCCTGGGAAAAGGTGCCAGGACAGGAATGGATTTCTCCTTTTCTAGGGGTAATGGGGACCCATCATTGGCACCTGAGAGCCGAAGGCTGCAACCTTTTCCCTGAGCGCAAAGCTCGACGGTGCGTGCCACTTGCGGGTCCAGGAATGTGCTGTTTCTCATCCCAGAATTCCAGGCCGATGAAGATTTCTCCCAGGGAAAAGGTGCCAGGACAGAAAGCAATTGTGCCTTTTCTAGGCTTAATGGGGCCCCAAAATTGACACCTGAGAGCCCAAGGCTGCCACCTTTTCCCTGGGCGCAAAGCTCAACGGAGCGTTCCATCTGCGGGTCCAGGAAAGTGCCATTTTTCAGCCCAGAATTCCAGACCTATGAAGATTCCTCAGAGAAAAAAGGTACCAGGAGACAAAGCCATTGTGTATTTTGTAATGCTAATTGGGCCCCATCATTGGCACCTGAGAGCCCAAGGCTGCCACCTTTTCCCTGGGTGCAAAGCTCGACGGTGCATACCCTGTGCGGGTCTGGGAAAGGGCCGTTTTTCAGCCCAGAATTCCAGACGGAAGTCGATTCCTCTCTGGGAAAAGGTGTCAGGACAGAAAGCCATTGTGCCTTTTCTAGGGGTAATGGGACCTCATCTTTGGCACCTGAGAGCCCAAGGCTGCCACCTTTTCCCTGGATGCAAAGCTCGATGGTGCGTTCCTCTTGCGGGTCCAGGAAAGTGCCGATTCTCAGACCAGAATTCCAAACCGATGAAGATTCCTCCCTGGGAAAAGGTGCCAGGACAGAAAGCCATTGTGCCTTTTGTAGGGGTAATGGGGCACCATCATTGGCAGCTGAGAGCCCAAGGCTGCCCCCTTTTCCCTGGGCGCAAAGCTCGACGGTGTGTACCTTGTGCGGGTTTGGGGCACTGCCATTTTTGAACCCAGATTTCCAGACGGACGAAGATTCTTCCCTGGGAAAAGGTGCCAGGACAGAAAGCAAGTGTTATTTTTCTAATGTTTACGGGGCCCCATCATGGGCACCTGAGAGCCCAAGGCTGCCACCTTTTCCCTGGGCGCAAATGTCGACGGCGCGTGCCACTTGCGGGTCCGGGGAAGTGCCATTTTTCAGCCCAGAATTCCAGACGGAAGAAGACACCTCCCAGGGGAAAGGTGCCAGGTCAGAAATCGAATTGTCCTTTTCTAGGGTCAATGGTGCCCCATCATTGGCACTCGAGAGTTCAAGGCTGCCACCTTTTCCGTGGGCGTAAACATCAACGGCGCGTACCACTTTCTTGTCCGGGAAAGTGCCGTTTTTCAGCCCTGAATTCCAGACGGATGAAGACTCCTCCCAGGGAAGAGGCTCCCAGGACAGAAAGCGATTGTTCTATTTCTAGGGTTAATCGGGCCCCATCATTGGCACCTGAGAGCCCAAGGTTGCCTCCTATATCCTGGGCGCAAAGCCCGACCATGCGTGCTATGTGAGGGTCCGGGAAATTGCCGTTTCTCATTCCAGAATTCCAGACCGATGAAGATTCCTCCCTGGGAAAAGGTGCAAGGACAGGAATGGATTTCTCCTTTTCTAGGAGTAATGGGGACCCATCATTGGCACATGAGAGCCGAAGGCTGCTAACTTTTCCCTGGGTGCAAAGCTCGACGGTGCATACCCTGTGCGGGTCTGGGAAAGGGCCATTTTTCAGCCCAGAATTCCAGACGAAAGTCGATTCCTCTCTGGGAAAAGGTGTCAGGACAGAAAGCCATTGTGCCTTTTCTAGGGGTAATGGGACCTCATCTTTGGCACCTGAGAGCCCAAGGCTGCCACCTTTTCCCTGGATGCAAAGCTCGATGGTGCGTGCCACTTTCAAGTCTGGGAATGTGCCGTTTCTCATCCCAGAATTCCAGGCCAGCGAAGATTCCTCCCTGGGAAAAGGTGCCAGGACAGAAAGCCATTGTGCCTTTTCTAGGGTTAATGGGCCCCAAAATTGGCAGCTGAGAGCCCAGGGCTGCCACCTTTTCCCTGGGCGCAAAGCTCGATGGTGCGTGCCACATGAGGGTAAGGGAAAGAGCCCTTTTCAGCCCAGATTTCCAAACCGATGAAGATTCCTCCCTGGGAAAAGGTGCCAGGACAGAAAGCGATTGTTCTTTTTCTAGGGGTAATGGGGCCCCATCATTGGCACCTGAGAGCCCAAGGCTGCCACCTTTTGCCTGGGCACAAAGCTCGACGGTGCGTTCCACTTGCAGGTCCGGGGAAGTGCCGTTTTTCAGCCCAGAATTCCAGACCAATGAAGACTCCTCCCAGGGAAAAGGTGCCGGGACAGAAAGCCATTGTTATTTATCTAGTGTTAACGGGGCCCCATCATTGGCACCTGAGAGCCCAAGGTTGCCACCTTTTCCCTGGGCGCAAAGCTAGATGGTGCCTGCCACGTGCAGGTCAGAGAAAGTGCTTTGTTCAGCCCAGGATTCCAGACGGATGACGACTCCTTCCAGGGAAAAGGCTCCCAGGACAGAAAGCGATTGTTCCATTTCTAGTGTTAATGGGGGCCCGTCATTGGCACCTGAGAGCCAGAGGTTGCCTCCTTTTCCCTGGGCGCAAAGCACGACAGTGCGTGCCACGTGCTGGTCCCAGAAAGTGCCACTTTACAGCCCAGAATTCCAGACCAATGAAGACTCCTCCCAGGGAAAAGGTGCCAGGACAGAAAGCCATTGTGCTTTTTGTAAAGGTAATGGGGACCCATCATTGGCACCTGAGAGCCCAAGGCTGCCACCTTTTCCCTGGACGCAAAGCTCGATGGTGCGTTTCACTTGCGGGTTTGGGAAAGTGCCGATTCTCAGACCAGAATTCCAAACCGATGAAGATTCCTCCCTGGGAAAAGGTGCCGGGACAGAAATCCATTGTTATTTACTTAGTGTTAACGGGGCCCCATCATTGGCACCTTAGAGCCCAAGGCTGCCACCTTTTGCCTGGGCGCAAATGTCGACGCCGCGTGCCACTTGCGGGTCCGGGGAAGTGCCATTTTTCAGCCCAGAATTCCAGACGGACGAAGACACCTCCCAGGGGAAAGGTGCCAGGTCAGAAATCGAATTGTCCTTTTCTAGGGTCAATGGTGCCCCATCATTGGCACCTGAGAGTTCAAGGCTGCCACCTTTTCCGTGGGCGCAAACATCAATGGCGCTTAGACTTTCTTGTCCGGGAAAGTGCCGTTTTTCAGCCCTGAATTCCAGACGGATGAAGACTCCTCACAGGGAAGAGGCTCCCAGGACAGAAAGCGATTGTTCCATTTCTAGGGTTAATCGGGCCCCATCATTGGCACCTGAGAGCCCAAGGTTGCCTCCTATATCCTGGGCGCAAAGCCCGACCATGCGTGCTACGTGAGGGTCCGGGAAATTGCCGTTTCTCATTCCAGAATTCCAGACCGATGAAGATTCCTCCCTGGGAAAAGGTGCCAGGACAGGAATGGATTTCTCCTTTTCTAGGAGTAATGGGGACCCATCATTGGCACCTGAGAGCCGAAGGCTGCAACCTTTTCCCTGAGCGCAAAGCTCGACGGTGCGTGCCACTTGCGGGTCCAGGAATGTGCTGTTTCTCATCCCAGAATTCCAGGCCGATGAAGATTTCTCCCAGGGAAAAGGTGCCAGGACAGAAAGCAATTGTGCCTTTTCTAGGCTTAATGGGGCCCCAAAATTGACACCTGAGAGCCCAAGGCTGCCACCTTTTCCCTGGGCGCAAAGCTCAACGGAGCGTTCCATCTGCGGGTCCAGGAAAGTGCCATTTTTCAGCCCAGAATTCCAGACCGATGAAGATTCCTCAGAGAGAAAAAAGGTACCAGGAGACAAAGCCATTGTGTATTTTGTAATGCTAATTGGGCCCCATCATTGGCACCTGAGAGCCGAAGGCTGCCACCTTTTCCCTGGGTGCAAAGCTCGACGGTGCATACCCTGTGCAGGTCTGGGAAAGGGCCGTATTTCAGCCCAGAATTCCAGACGAAAGTCGATTCCTCTCTGGGAAAAGGTGTCAGGACAGAAAGCCATTGTGCCTTTTCTAGGGGTAATGGGACCTCATCTTTGGCACCTGAGAGCCCAAGGCTGCCACCTTTTCCCTGGGCGCAAATGTCGATGGCGCGTGCCACTTGCAAGTCCGGGAATGTGCCGTTTCTCATCCCAGAATTCCAGGCCAGCAAAGATTTCTCCCTGGGAAAAGGTGCCAGGACAGAAAGCCATTGTGCCTTTTCTAGGGTTAATGGGGCCCCAAAATTGGCAGCTGAGAGCCCAGGGCTGCCACCTTTTCCCTGGGCGCAAAGCTCGACAGTGCGTGCCACATGTGGGTAACGGAAAGAGCCGTTTTCAGCCCAGATATACAGACCAATAAAGATTCCTCCCTGGGAAAAGGTGCCAGGACAGAAAGCGATTGTTTTTTTCTAGGGGTAATGGGGCCCCATCATTGGCACCTGAGAGCCCAAGGCTGCCACCTTTTGCCTGGGCACAAAGCTCGACGGTGCGTTCCACTTGCAGGTCCGGGGAAGTGCCGTTTTTCAGCCCAGAATTCCAGACCAATGAAGATTCCTCCCTGGGAAAAGGTGCCAGGACAGAAAGCGATTGTTCTTTTTCTAGGGGCAATTGGGCCCCATCATTGGCACCTGAGAGCCCAAGGCTGCCACCTTTTGCCTGGGCACAAAGCTCGACGGTGCGTTCCACTTGCAGGTCCGGGGAAGTACCGTTTTTCAGTCCAGAATTCCAGACAAATGAAGACTCCTCCCAGGGAAAAGGTGCCAGGACAGAAATCCATTGTTATTTATCTAGTGTTAACGGGGCCCCATCATTGGCACCTGAGAGCCCAAGGCTGCCACCTTTTCCCTGGGCGCAAAACTAGATGGTGCCTGCCACATGCAGGTCAGAGAAAGTGCTTTGTTCAGCCCAGGATTCCAGACGGATGACGACTCCTTCCAGGGAAAAGGCTCCCAGGACAGAAAGCGATTGTTCCATTTCTAGTGTTAATGGGGGCCCGTCATTAGCATCTGAGAGCCAGAGGTTGCCTCCTTTTCCCTGGGCGCAAAGCACGACAGTGCGTGCCACGTGCTGGTCCCAGAATGTGCCATTTTACAGCCCAGAATTCCAGACCAATGAAGACTCCTCCCAGGGAAAATGTGCCAGGACAGAAAGCCATTGTGCTATTTGTAAAGGTAATGGGGCCCCATCATTGGCACCTGAGAGCCCAAGACTGCCACCTTTTCCCTGGACGCAAAGCTCGATGGTGCGTTCCACTTGCGGGTCCAGGAAAGTGCCGATTCTCAGACCAGAATTCCAAACAGATGAAGATTCCTGCATGGGAAAAGGTGCCAGGACAGACAGCGATTGTTCCATTTCTAGGGTTAATCGGGCCCCATCATTGGCACCCGAGAGCCGAGGGCTGCAACCTTTTCCCTGAGCGCAAAGCTCGACGGTGCGTGCCACTTGCGGGTCCAGGAATGTGCTGTTTCTCATCCCAGAATTACAGGCCGATGAAGATTTCTCCCAGGGAAAAGGTGCCAGAACAGAAAGCAATTGTGCCTTTTCTAGGGTTAATGGGGACCCAAAATTGACACCTGAGAGCCCAAGGCTGCCACCTTTTCCCTGGGCGCAAAGCTCAACAGAGCGTTCCACGTGCGGGTCCGGGAAAGTGCCATTTTTCAGCCCAGAATTCCAGACCTATGAAGATTCCTCAGAGGGAAAAGGTACCAGGAGACAAAGCCATTGTGTATTTTGTAATGCTAATTGGGCCCCATCATTGGCACCTGAGAGCCCAAGGCTGCCACCTTTTCCCTGGGTGCAATGCTCGACGGTGCATACCCTGTGCGGGTCCGAGAAAGAGCCGTATTTCAGCCCAGAATTCCAGACGGAAGTCGATTCCTCTCTGGGAAAAGGTGTCAGGACAGAAAGCCATTGTGCCTTTTCTACGGGTAATGGGACCTCATCTTTGGCACCTGAGAGCCCAAGGCTGCCACCTTTTCCCTGGATGCAAAGCTCGATGGTGCGTTCCTCTTGCGGGTCCAGGAAAGTGCCGATTCTCAGACCAGAATTCCAAACCGATGAAGATTCCTCCCTGGGAAAAGGTGCCAGGACAGAAAGCCATTGTGCCTTTTGTAGGGGTAATGGGGCACCATCATTGGCAGCTGAGAGCCCAAGGCTGCCCCCTTTTCCCTGGGCGCAAAGCTCGACGGTGTGTACCTTGTGCGGGTTTGGGGCACTGCCATTTTTGAACCCAGATTTCCAGACGGACGGAGATTCTTCCCTGGGAAAAGGTGCCAGGACAGAAAGCAAGTGTTATTTTTCTAATGTTTACGGGGCCCCATCATTGGCACCTGAGAGCCCAAGGCTGCCACCTCTTGCCTGGGCGCAAATGTCGACGGCGCGTGCCACTTGCGGGTCCGGGGAAGTGCCATTTTTGAACCCAGAATTCCAGACGGAAGAAGACACCTCCCAGGGTAAAGGTGCCAGGTCAGAAATCGAATTGTCCTTTTCTAGGGTCAATGGTGCCCCATCATTGGCACCCGAGAGTTCAAGGCTGCCACCTTTTCCGTGGGCGCAAACATCAACGGCGCGTACCACTTTCTTGTCTGGGAAAGTGCCGTTTTTCAGCCCTGAATTCCAGACGGATGAAGACTCCTCCCAGGGAAGAGGCTCCCAGGACAGAAAGCGATTGTTCTATTTCTAGGGTTAATCGGGCCCCATCATTGGCACCTGAGAGCCCAAGGTTGCCTCCTATATCCTGGGCGCAAAGCCCGACCATGCGTGCTATGTGAGGGTCCGGGAAATTGCCGTTTCTCATTCCAGAATTCCAGACCGATGAAGATTCCTCCCTGGGAAAAGGTGCCAGGACAGGAATGGATTTCTCCTTTTCTAGGAGTAATGGGGACCCATCATTGGCACCTGAGAGCCGAAGGCTGCTACCTTTTCCCTGGGTGCAAAGCTCGATGGTGCATACCCTGTGCAGGTCTGGGAAAGGGCCATTTTTCAGCCCAGAATTCCAGACGGACAAAGATTGCTCTCTGGGAAAAGGTGTCAGGACAGAAAGCCATTGTGCCTTTTCTAGGGGTAATGGGACCTCATCTTTGGCACCTCTGAGCCCAAGGCTGCCACCTTTTCCCTGGATGCAAAGCTCGATGGTGCGTGCCACTTTCAAGTCTGGGAATGTGCCGTTTCTCATCCCAGAATTCCAGGCCAGCGAAGATTTCTCCCTGGGAAAAGGTGCCAGGACAGAAAGCCATTGTGCCTTTTCTAGGGTTAATGGGCCCCAAAATTGGCAGCTGAGAGCCCAGGGCTGCCACCTTTTCCCTGGGCGCAAAGCTCGACGGTGCGTGCCACATGCGGGTAACGGAAAGAGCCCTTTTCAGCCCAGATTTCCAAACCGATGAAGATTCCTCCCTGGGAAAAGGTGCCAGGACAGAAAGCGATTGTTCTTTTTCTAGGGGTAATGGGGCCCCATCATTGGCACCTGAGAGCCCAAGGCTGCCACCTTTTGCCTGGGCACAAAGCTCGACGGTGCGTTCCACTTGCAGGTCCGGGGAAGTGCCGTTTTTCAGCCCAGAATTCCAGACCAATGAAGACTCCTCCCAGGGAAAAGGTGCCAGGACAGAAATCCATTGTTATTTATCTAGTGTTAACGGGGCCCCATCATTGGCACCTGAGAGCCCAAGGCTGCCACCTTTTCCCTGGGCGCAAAGCTAGATGGTGCCTGCCACGTGCAGGTCAGAGAAAGTGCTTTGTTCAGCCCAGGATTCCAGACGGATGACGACTCCTTCCAGGGAAAAGGCTCCCAGGACAGAAAGCGATTGTTCCATTTCTAGTGTTAATGGGGGCCCGTCATTGGCACCTGAGAGCCAGAGGTTGCCTCCTTTTCCCTGGGCGCAAAGCACGACAGTGCGTGCCACGTGCTGGTCCCAGAAAGTGCCACTTTACAGCCCAGAATTCCAGACCAATGAAGACTCCTCCCAGGGAAAAGGTGCCAGGACAGAAAGCCATTGTGCTTTTTGTAAAGGTAATGGGGACCCATCATTGGCACCTGAGAGCCCAAGGCTGCCACCTTTTCCCTGGACGCAAAGCTCGATGGTGCGTTTCACTTGCGGGTTTGGGAAAGTGCCGATTCTCAGACCAGAATTCCAAACTGATGAAGATTCCTCCCTGGGAAAAGGTGCCAGGACAGAAAGCCATTGTGCCTTTTGTAGGGGTAATGGGGCACCATCATTGGCAGCTGAGAGCCCAAGGCTACCCCCTTTTCCCTGAGCGCAAAGCTCGACGGTGTGTACCTTGTGCGGGTTTGGGGCAGTGCCATTTTTGAACCCAGATTTCCAGACGGACGAAGATTCCTCCCTGGGAAAAGGTGCCAGGACAGAAAGCAAGTGTTATTTTTCTAGTGTTAACGGGGCCCCATCATTGGCATCTTAGAGCCCAAGGCTGCCACCTTTTGCCTGGGCGCAAATGTCGACGGCGCGTGCCACTTGCGGGTCCGGGGAAGTGCCATTTTTGAACCCAGAGTTCCAGACGGACGAAGACACCTCCCAGGGTAAAGGTGCCAGGTCAGAAATCGAATTGTCCTTTTCTAGGGTCAATGGTGCCCCATCTTTGGCACCTGAGAGTTCAAGGCTGCCACCTTTTCCGTGGTCGCAAACATCAACGGCGCGTACCACTTTCTTGTCCGGGAAAGTGCCGTTTTTCAGCCCTGAATTCCAGACGGATGAAGACTCCTCACAGGGAAGAGGCTCCCAAGGACAGAAAGCGATTGTTCCATTTCTAGGGTTAATCCGGCCCCATCATTGGCACCTGAGAGCCCAAGGTTGCCTCCTATACCCTGGGCGCAAAGCCCGACCATGCGTGCTACGTGAGGGTCCGGGAAATTGCCATTTCTCATTCCAGAATTCCAGACCGATGAAGATCCCTCCCTGGGAAAAGGTGCCAGGACAGGAATGGATTTCTCCTTTTCTAGGAGTAATGGGGACCCATCATTGGCACCTGAGAGCCGAAGGCTGCAACCTTTTCCCTGAGCGCAAAGCTCGATGGTGCGTGCCACTTGCGGGTCCAGGAATGTGCTGTTTCTCATCCCAGAATTTGAGGCCGATGAAGATTTCTCCCAGGGAAAAGGTGCCAGGACAGAAAGCAATTGTGCCTTTTCTAGGCTTAATGGGGCCCCAAAATTGACACCTGAGAGCCCAAGGCTGCCACCTTTTCCCTGGGCGCAAAGCTCAACGGAGCGTTCCATCTGCGGGTCCAGGAAAGTGCCATTTTTCAGCCCAGAATTCCAGACCTATGAAGATTCCTCAGAGAAAAAAGGTACCAGGAGACAAAGCCATTGTGTATTTTGTAATGCTAATTGGGCCCCATCATTGGCACCTGAGAGCCCAAGGCTGCCACCTTTTACCTGGGTGCAAAGCTCGACGGTGCATACCCTGTGCGGGTCTGGGAAAGGGCCGTTTTTCAGCCCAGAATTCCAGACGAAAGTCGATTCCTCTCTGGGAAAAGGTGCAAGGACAGAAAGCCATTGTGCCTTTTCTACGGGTAATGGGACCTCATCTTTGGCACCTGAGAGCCCAAGGCTGCCACCTTTTCCCTGGATGCAAAGCTCGATGGTGCGTTCCTCTTGCGGGTCCAGGAAAGTGCCGATTCTCAGACCAGAATTCCAAACCGATGAAGATTCCTCCCTGGGAAAAGGTGCCAGGACAGAAAGCCATTGTTATTTATCTAGTGTTAACGGGGACCCATCATTGGCACCTGAGAGCCCAAGGCTGCCACCTTTTCCCTGGGCGCAAAACTAGATGGTGCCTGCCACATGCAGGTCAGAGAAAGTGCTTTGTTCAGCCCAGGATTCCAGACGGATGACGACTCCTTCCAGGGAAAAGGCTCCCAGGACAGAAAGCGATTGTTCCATTTCTAGTGTTAATGGGGGCCCGTCATTAGCATCTGAGAGCCAGAGGTTGCCTCCTTTTCCCTGGGCGCAAAGCACGACAGTGCGTGCCACGTGCTGGTCCCAGAATGTGCCATTTTACAGCCCAGAATTCCAGACCAATGAAGACTCCTCCCAGGGAAAATGTGCCAGGACAGAAAGCCATTGTGCTATTTGCAAAGGTAATGGGGCCCCATCATTGGCACCTGAGAGCCCAAGACTGCCACCTTTTCCCTGGACGCAAAGCTCGATGGTGCGTTCCACTTGCGGGTCCAGGAAAGTGCCGATTCTCAGACCAGAATTCCAAACAGATGAAGATTCCTGCCTGGGAAAAGGTGCCAGGACAGACAGCGATTGTTCCATTTCTAGGGTTAATCGGGCCCCATCATTGGCACCCGAGAGCCGAGGGCTGCAACCTTTTCCCTGAGCGCAAAGCTCGACGGTGCGTGCCACTTGCGGGTCCAGGAATGTGCTGTTTCTCATCCCAGAATTACAGGCCGATGAAGATTTCTCCCAAGGAAAAGGTGCCAGAACAGAAAGCAATTGTGCCTTTTCTAGGGTTAATGGGGACCCAAAATTGACACCTGAGAGCCCAAGGCTGCCACCTTTTCCCTGGGCGCAAAGCTCAACAGAGCGTTCCACGTGCGGGTCCGGGAAAGTGCCATTTTTCAGCCCAGAATTCCAGACCTATGAAGATTCCTCAGAGGGAAAAGGTACCAGGAGACAAAGCCATTGTGTATTTTGTAATGCTAATTGGGCCCCATCATTGGCACCTGAGAGCCCAAGGCTGCCACCTTTTCCCTGGGTGCAATGCTCGACGGTGCATACCCTGTGCGGGTCCGGGAAAGGGCCGTTTTTCAGCCCAGAATTCCAGACGGAAGTCGATTCCTCTCTGGGAAAAGGTGTCAGGACAGAAAGCCATTGTGCCTTTTCTACAGGTAATGGGACCTCATCTTTGGCACCTGAGAGCCCAAGGCTGCCACCTTTTCCCTGGATGCAAAGCTCGATGGTGCGTTCCTCTTGCGGGTCCAGGAAAGTGCCGATTCTCAGACCAGAATTCCAAACCGATGAAGATTCCTCCCTGGGAAAAGGTGCCAGGACAGAAAGCCATTGTGCCTTTTGTAGGGGTAATGGGGCACCATCATTGGCAGCTGAGAGCCCAAGGCAACCCCCTTTTCCCTGAGCGCAAAGCTCGACGGTGTGTACCTTGTGCGGGTTTGGGGCACTGCCATTTTTGAACCCAGATTTCCAGACGGACGGAGATTCTTCCCTGGGAAAAGGTGCCAGGACAGAAAGCAAGTGTTATTTTTCTAATGTTTACGGGGCCCCATCATTGGCACCTGAGAGCCCAAGGCTGCCACCTCTTGCCTGGGCGCAAATGTCGACGGCGCGTGCCACTTGCGGTTCCGGGGAAGTGCCATTTTTGAACCCAGAATTCCAGACGGAAGAAGACACCTCCCAGGGTAAAGGTGCCAGGTCAGAAATCGAATTGTCCTTTTCTAGGGTCAATGGTGCCCCATCATTGGCACCCGAGAGTTCAAGGCTGCCACCTTTTCCGTGGGCGCAAACATCAACGGCGCGTACCACTTTCTTGTCCGGGAAAGTGCCGTTTTTCAGCCCTCAATTCCAGACGGATGAAGACTCCTCCCAGGGAAGAGGCTCCCAGGACAGAAAGCGATTGTTCTATTTCTAGGGTTAATCGGGCCCCATCATTGGCACCTGAGAGCCCAAGGTTGCCTCCTATATCCTGGGCGCAAAGCCCACCCATGCGTGCTATGTGAGGGTCCGGGAAATTGCCGTTTCTCATTCCAGAATTCCAGACCGATGAAGATTCCTCCCTGGGAAAAGGTGCCAGGACAGGAATGGATTTCTCCTTTTCTAGGAGTAATGGGGACCCATCATTGGCACC